>NW_027207881.1:0-62634 GCF_963455315.2 Globicephala melas
AAACAGAGGCGTCCCAAACATTGGGGTGGCTGTATCTTTTTGATTTTAATTTCCCTAAGCTATAGGACCATAAGTGGAAGTGCCCTAGGCTCTGTTGCTTTGTTTTTTAGATGTTTCAGGAAACACCATACACTTCTCCCGAGTGTCTGTTGGCAATTTACATCCCGCCCATCAGCATAACAAGGCTCCCAGTTCTCCATGGCCTGTCCTGCCTTTCTGGATTTTACACTTTTTTCAGATGGCCCTTTTGACCGGGGGGAAGTGAGACTTCATTGTAGTGCAGATTTCCTTTGCAAGCTTGCTTGGTTGGCCAAAAAGGGCGTATGCGTTTTTTCCTGAATATATTCAGGAAAAAACGCATACGCCCTTTTTGGCCAAGTGCATCATTGTGGACGTTCTGCCTCTTTTCCTATGCTTTCGATGCAATTCCAGTCTACCTCCTGAAATCGGTTTCCTGCAATTCTGCCCCGCTTTCAAGTCCTCTTGGCAGCCTTACTTCAGTATATTTTTGGACGATAGTTGTCATTTATAACTCTGCAGGTTTGTGAATTACAGTGCCCCTGAGCTCCTTTCTTCAACTCGCTTTCTTGTGAGCTGGCCGCAACACCGCAGGATGGCTTCAGGCCCTAATCTGGTTCCGGCACGGCACGCTGAGCCTTTGGTTATTTCCTCTTCCTGGTGGGAAATGAGAGTTAAATTTGCCCGTCCAGACACCTCCAGCTAGTCTCTCATTGGTTCTCGCTATTCCTGTTCATCTTCCGCAGAAATTGCAAACTGGGCCAAACAGGAGGTTAAAGGGACTGACTCTCCAAGTCGGGAGAGTGTTAGTAAAGCGTCTGGAATGTTGCACCCGAGTACCAGGGTACGAAAACTGAGACATATTTGAACACGTCTCCCGATCACATGGTTGATCATACTCTAGGTTCCACATGCATGTTTTAGCTGAAGGAAGAATACCTTAAACCTGGGTAGTTGAAACCCGTGGAATGGGTACCATGCAATATGACTTCAAAGGGTCTTCATTTGCTCACCGAACCTCTCCAATCCTATCACTGCTGCGTTTACGTCCCTGTACACATGCTTGATTCTCTTTCGGAGACATAGCAATCCATAGGTTTTAAGATACTTAAGAGTCAGGTACACTCTTAGGCGTTTAATATGCGGTGTTGAGTCCATTTCGTTGAGCAAGGAGTAGCTCTTGTCTATTCCATATTTGGCTTAAGGAACTTTATCTGTGCTCATTTCAATCTCTGGTTTTATGCAGCACCCCAACTCACCTTTCCCCTTAAACAAGCATAAGTTGGTTTTCTAAATTTGAGACCCTGTTCTGTTCTGTAATTCAGTTCCTGTGTAGCCAAGTTTACATTCCGTGTATTACTGATATCTTATGATGTTTCTTTTTCTGTGTGACTTATTTCAGTTAGAATCATCGTACCTGAATCCACTCATTGTGCTGCTACGGGCCTGATGACATAGATTTCACTGCTGAGTGATACTGCATTGTACGTAAGTACCACAAGTTCTTTATCCATTTTTCACTTTCTGTGATATTGAACTTGTACGGTAAACGAGGTTCTTGTAAACAGAGGCGTCCCAAACATTGGGGTGGCTGTATCTTTTTGATTTTAATTTCCCTAAGCTATAGGACCATAAGTGGAAGTGCCCTAGGCTCTGTTGCTTTGTTTTTTAGATGTTTCAGGAAACACCATACACTTCTCCCGAGTGTCTGTTGGCAATTTACATCCCGCCCATCAGCATAACAAGGCTCCCAGTTCTCCATGGCCTGTCCTGCCTTTCTGGATTTTACACTTTTTTCAGATGGCCCTTTTGACCGGGGGGAAGTGAGACTTCATTGTAGTGCAGATTTCCTTTGCAAGCTTGCTTGGTTGGCCAAAAAGGGCGTATGCGTTTTTTCCTGAATATATTCAGGAAAAAACGCATACGCCCTTTTTGGCCAAGTGCATCATTGTGGACGTTCTGCCTCTTTTCCTATGCTTTCAATGCAATTCCAGTCTACCTCCTGAAATCGGTTTCCTGCAATTCTGCCCCGCTTTCAAGTCCTCTTGGCAGCCTTACTTCAGTATATTTTTGGACGATAGTTGTCATTTATAACTCTGCAGGTTTGTGAATTACAGTGCCCCTGAGCTCCTTTCTTCAACTCGCTTTCTTGTGAGCTGGCCGCAACACCGCAGGATGGCTTCAGGCCCTAATCTGGTTCCGGCACGGCACGCTGAGCCTTTGGTTATTTCCTCTTCCTGGTGGGAAATGAGAGTTAAATTTGCCCGTCCAGACACCTCCAGCTAGTCTCTCATTGGTTCTCGCTATTCCTGTTCATCTTCCGCAGAAATTGCAAACTGGGCCAAACAGGAGGTTAAAGGGACTGACTCTCCAAGTCGGGAGAGTGTTAGTAAAGCGTCTGGAATGTTGCACCCGAGTACCAGGGTACGAAAACTGAGACATATTTGAACACGTCTCCCGATCACATGGTTGATCATACTCTAGGTTCCACATGCATGTTTTAGCTGAAGGAAGAATACCTTAAACCTGGGTAGTTGAAACCCGTGGAATGGGTACCATGCAATATGACTTCAAAGGGTCTTCATTTGCTCACCGAACCTCTCCAATCCTATCACTGCTGCGTTTACGTCCCTGTACACATGCTTGATTCTCTTTCGGAGACATAGCAATCCATAGGTTTTAAGATACTTAAGAGTCAGGTACACTCTTAGGCGTTTAATATGCGGTGTTGAGTCCATTTCGTTGAGCAAGGAGTAGCTCTTGTCTATTCCATATTTGGCTTAAGGAACTTTATCTGTGCTCATTTCAATCTCTGGTTTTATGCAGCACCCCAACTCACCTTTCCCCTTAAACAAGCATAAGTTGGTTTTCTAAATTTGAGACCCTGTTCTGTTCTGTAATTCAGTTCCTGTGTAGCCAAGTTTACATTCCGTGTATTACTGATATCTTATGATGTTTCTTTTTCTGTGTGACTTATTTCAGTTAGAATCATCGTACCTGAATCCACTCATTGTGCTGCTACGGGCCTGATGACATAGATTTCACTGCTGAGTGATACTGCATTGTACGTAAGTACCACAAGTTCTTTATCCATTTTTCACTTTCTGTGATATTGAACTTGTACGGTAAACGAGGTTCTTGTAAACAGAGGCGTCCCAAACATTGGGGTGGCTGTATCTTTTTGATTTTAATTTCCCTAAGCTATAGGACCATAAGTGGAAGTGCCCTAGGCTCTGTTGCTTTGTTTTTTAGATGTTTCAGGAAACACCATACACTTCTCCCGAGTGTCTGTTGGCAATTTACATCCCGCCCATCAGCATAACAAGGCTCCCAGTTCTCCATGGCCTGTCCTGCCTTTCTGGATTTTACACTTTTTTCAGATGGCCCTTTTGACCGGGGGGAAGTGAGACTTCATTGTAGTGCAGATTTCCTTTGCAAGCTTGCTTGGTTGGCCAAAAAGGGCGTATGCGTTTTTTCCTGAATATATTCAGGAAAAAACGCATACGCCCTTTTTGGCCAAGTGCATCATTGTGGACGTTCTGCCTCTTTTCCTATGCTTTCAATGCAATTCCAGTCTACCTCCTGAAATCGGTTTCCTGCAATTCTGCCCCGCTTTCAAGTCCTCTTGGCAGCCTTACTTCAGTATATTTTTGGACGATAGTTGTCATTTATAACTCTGCAGGTTTGTGAATTACAGTGCCCCTGAGCTCCTTTCTTCAACTCGCTTTCTTGTGAGCTGGCCGCAACACCGCAGGATGGCTTCAGGCCCTAATCTGGTTCCGGCACGGCACGCTGAGCCTTTGGTTATTTCCTCTTCCTGGTGGGAAATGAGAGTTAAATTTGCCCGTCCAGACACCTCCAGCTAGTCTCTCATTGGTTCTCGCTATTCCTGTTCATCTTCCGCAGAAATTGCAAACTGGGCCAAACAGGAGGTTAAAGGGACTGACTCTCCAAGTCGGGAGAGTGTTAGTAAAGCGTCTGGAATGTTGCACCCGAGTACCAGGGTACGAAAACTGAGACATATTTGAACACGTCTCCCGATCACATGGTTGATCATACTCTAGGTTCCACATGCATGTTTTAGCTGAAGGAAGAATACCTTAAACCTGGGTAGTTGAAACCCGTGGAATGGGTACCATGCAATATGACTTCAAAGGGTCTTCATTTGCTCACCGAACCTCTCCAATCCTATCACTGCTGCGTTTACGTCCCTGTACACATGCTTGATTCTCTTTCGGAGACATAGCAATCCATAGGTTTTAAGATACTTAAGAGTCAGGTACACTCTTAGGCGTTTAATATGCGGTGTTGAGTCCATTTCGTTGAGCAAGGAGTAGCTCTTGTCTATTCCATATTTGGCTTAAGGAACTTTATCTGTGCTCATTTCAATCTCTGGTTTTATGCAGCACCCCAACTCACCTTTCCCCTTAAACAAGCATAAGTTGGTTTTCTAAATTTGAGACCCTGTTCTGTTCTGTAATTCAGTTCCTGTGTAGCCAAGTTTACATTCCGTGTATTACTGATATCTTATGATGTTTCTTTTTCTGTGTGACTTATTTCAGTTAGAATCATCGTACCTGAATCCACTCATTGTGCTGCTACGGGCCTGATGACATAGATTTCACTGCTGAGTGATACTGCATTGTACGTAAGTACCACAAGTTCTTTATCCATTTTTCACTTTCTGTGATATTGAACTTGTACGGTAAACGAGGTTCTTGTAAACAGAGGCGTCCCAAACATTGGGGTGGCTGTATCTTTTTGATTTTAATTTCCCTAAGCTATAGGACCATAAGTGGAAGTGCCCTAGGCTCTGTTGCTTTGTTTTTTAGATGTTTCAGGAAACACCATACACTTCTCCCGAGTGTCTGTTGGCAATTTACATCCCGCCCATCAGCATAACAAGGCTCCCAGTTCTCCATGGCCTGTCCTGCCTTTCTGGATTTTACACTTTTTTCAGATGGCCCTTTTGACCGGGGGGAAGTGAGACTTCATTGTAGTGCAGATTTCCTTTGCAAGCTTGCTTGGTTGGCCAAAAAGGGTGTATGCGTTTTTTCCTGAATATATTCAGGAAAAAACGCATACGCCCTTTTTGGCCAAGTGCATCATTGTGGACGTTCTGCCTCTTTTCCTATGCTTTCAATGCAATTCCAGTCTACCTCCTGAAATCGGTTTCCTGCAATTCTGCCCCGCTTTCAAGTCCTCTTGGCAGCCTTACTTCAGTATATTTTTGGACGATAGTTGTCATTTATAACTCTGCAGGTTTGTGAATTACAGTGCCCCTGAGCTCCTTTCTTCAACTCGTTTTCTTGTGAGCTGGCCGCAACACCGCAGGATGGCTTCAGGCCCTAATCTGGTTCCGGCACGGCATGCTGAGCCTTTGGTTATTTCCTCTTCCTGGTGGGAAATGAGAGTTAAATTTGCCCGTCCAGACACCTCCAGCTAGTCTCTCATTGGTTCTCGCTATTCCTGTTCATCTTCCGCAGAAATTGCAAACTGGGCCAAACAGGAGGTTAAAGGGACTGACTCTCCAAGTCGGGAGAGTGTTAGTAAAGCGTCTGGAATGTTGCACCCGAGTACCAGGGTACGAAAACTGAGACATATTTGAACACGTCTCCCGATCACATGGTTGATCATACTCTAGGTTCCACATGCATGTTTTAGCTGAAGGAAGAATACCTTAAACCTGGGTAGTTGAAACCCGTGGAATGGGTACCATGCAATATGACTTCAAAGGGTCTTCATTTGCTCACCGAACCTCTCCAATCCTATCACTGCTGCGTTTACGTCCCTGTACACATGCTTGATTCTCTTTCGGAGACATAGCAATCCATAGGTTTTAAGATACTTAAGAGACAGGTACACTCTTAGGCGTTTAATATGCGGTGTTGAGTCCATTTCGTTGAGCAAGGAGTAGCTCTTGTCTATTCCATATTTGGCTTAAGGAACTTTATCTGTGCTCATTTCAATCTCTGGTTTTATGCAGCACCCCAACTCACATTTCCCCTTAAACAAGCATAAGTTGGTTTTCTAAATTTGAGACCCTGTTCTGTTCTGTAATTCAGTTCCTGTGTAGCCAAGTTTACATTCCGTGTATTACTGATATCTTATGATGTTTCTTTTTCTGTGTGACTTATTTCAGTTAGAATCATCGTACCTGAATCCACTCATTGTGTTGCTACGGGCCTGATGACATAGATTTCACTGCTGAGTGATACTGCATTGTACGTAAGTACCACAAGTTCTTTATCCATTTTTCACTTTCTGTGATATTGAACTTGTACGGTAAACGAGGTTCTTGTAAACAGAGGCGTCCCAAACATTGGGGTGGCTGTATCTTTTTGATTTTAATTTCCCTAAGCTATAGGACCATAAGTGGAAGTGCCCTAGGCTCTGTTGCTTTGTTTTTTAGATGTTTCAGGAAACACCATACACTTCTCCCGAGTGTCTGTTGGCAATTTACATCCCGCCCATCAGCATAACAAGGCTCCCAGTTCTCCATGGCCTGTCCTGCCTTTCTGGATTTTACACTTTTTTCAGATGGCCCTTTTGACCGGGGGGAAGTGAGACTTCATTGTAGTGCAGATTTCCTTTGCAAGCTTGCTTGGTTGGCCAAAAAGTGCGTATGCGTTTTTTCCTGAATATATTCAGGAAAAAACGCATATGCCCTTTTTGGCCAAGTGCATCATTGTGGACGTTCTGCCTCTTTTCCTATGCTTTCAATGCAATTCCAGTCTACCTCCTGAAATCGGTTTCCTGCAATTCTGCCCCGCTTTCAAGTCCTCTTGGCAGCCTCACTTCAGTATATTTTTGGACGATAGTTGTCATTTATAACTCTGCAGGTTTGTGAATTACAGTGCCCCTGAGCTCCTTTCTTCAACTCGTTTTCTTGTGAGCTGGCCGCAACACCGCAGGATGGCTTCAGGCCCTAATCTGGTTCCGGCACGGCACGCTGAGCCTTTGGTTATTTCCTCTTCCTGGTGGGAAATGAGAGTTAAATTTGCCCGTCCAGACACCTCCAGCTAGTCTCTCATTGGTTCTCGCTATTCCTGTTCATCTTCCGCAGAAATTGCAAACTGGGCCAAACAGGAGGTTAAAGGGACTGACTCTCCAAGTCGGGAGAGTGTTAGTAAAGCGTCTGGAATGTTGCACCCGAGTACCAGGGTACGAAAACTGAGACATATTTGAACACGTCTCCCGATCACATGGTTGATCATACTCTAGGTTCCACATGCATGTTTTAGCTGAAGGAAGAATACCTTAAACCTGGGTAGTTGAAACCCGTGGAATGGGTACCATGCAATATGACTTCAAAAGGTCTTCATTTGCTCACCGAACCTCTCCAATCCTATCACTGCTGCGTTTACGTCCCTGTACACATGCTTGATTCTCTTTCGGAGACATAGCAATCCATAGGTTTTAAGATACTTAAGAGTCAGGTACATTCTTAGGCGTTTAATATGCGGTGTTGAGTCCATTTCGTTGAGCAAGGAGTAGCTCTTGTCTATTCCATATTTGGCTTAAGGAACTTTATCTGTGCTCATTTCAATCTCTGGTTTTATGCAGCACCCCAACTCACCTTTCCCCTTAAACAAGCATAAGTTGGTTTTCTAAATTTGAGACCCTGTTCTGTTCTGTAATTCAGTTCCTGTGTAGCCAAGTTTACATTCCGTGTATTACTGATATCTTATGATGTTTCTTTTTCTGTGTGACTTATTTCAGTTAGAATCATCGTACCTGAATCCACTCATTGTGCTGCTACGGGCCTGATGACATAGATTTCACTGCTGAGTGATACTGCATTGTACGTAAGTACCACAAGTTCTTTATCCATTTTTCACTTTCTGTGATATTGAACTTGTACGGTAAACGAGGTTCTTGTAAACAGAGGCGTCCCAAACATTGGGGTGGCTGTATCTTTTTGATTTTAATTTCCCTAAGCTATAGGACCATAAGTGGAAGTGCCCTAGGCTCTGTTGCTTTGTTTTTTAGATGTTTCAGGAAACACCATACACTTCTCCCGAGTGTCTGTTGGCAATTTACATCCCGCCCATCAGCATAACAAGGCTCCCAGTTCTCCATGGCCTGTCCTGCCTTTCTGGATTTTACACTTTTTTCAGATGGCCCTTTTGACCGGGGGGAAGTGAGACTTCATTGTAGTGCAGATTTCCTTTGCAAGCTTGCTTGGTTGGCCAAAAAGGGCGTATGCGTTTTTTCCTGAATATATTCAGGAAAAAACGCATACGCCCTTTTTGGCCAAGTGCATCATTGTGGACGTTCTGCCTCTTTTCCTATGCTTTCAATGCAATTCCAGTCTACCTCCTGAAATCGGTTTCCTGCAATTCTGCCCCGCTTTCAAGTCCTCTTGGCAGCCTTACTTCAGTATATTTTTGGACGATAGTTGTCATTTATAACTCTGCAGGTTTGTGAATTACAGTGCCCCTGAGCTCCTTTCTTCAACTCGTTTTCTTGTGAGCTGGCCGCAACACCGCAGGATGGCTTCAGGCCCTAATCTGGTTCCGGCACGGCACGCTGAGCCTTTGGTTATTTCCTCTTCCTGGTGGGAAATGAGAGTTAAATTTGCCCGTCCAGACACCTCCAGCTAGTCTCTCATTGGTTCTCGCTATTCCTGTTCATCTTCCGCAGAAATTGCAAACTGGGGCAAACAGGAGGTTAAAGGGACTGACTCTCCAAGTCGGGAGAGTGTTAGTAAAGCGTCTGGAATGTTGCACCCGAGTACCAGGGTACGAAAACTGAGACATATTTGAACACGTCTCCCGATCACATGGTTGATCATACTCTAGGTTCCACATGCATGTTTTAGCTGAAGGAAGAATACCTTAAACCTGGGTAGTTGAAACCCGTGGAATGGGTACCATGCAATATGACTTCAAAGGGTCTTCATTTGCTCACCGAACCTCTCCAATCCTATCACTGCTGCGTTTACGTCCCTGTACACATGCTTGATTCTCTTTCGGAGACATAGCAATCCATAGGTTTTAAGATACTTAAGAGTCAGGTACATTCTTAGGCGTTTAATATGCGGTGTTGAGTCCATTTCGTTGAGCAAGGAGTAGCTCTTGTCTATTCCATATTTGGCTTAAGGAACTTTATCTGTGCTCATTTCAATCTCTGGTTTTATGCAGCACCCCAACTCACCTTTCCCCTTAAACAAGCATAAGTTGGTTTTCTAAATTTGAGACCCTGTTCTGTTCTGTAATTCAGTTCCTGTGTAGCCAAGTTTACATTCCGTGTATTACTGATATCTTATGATGTTTCTTTTTCTGTGTGACTTATTTCAGTTAGAATCATCGTACCTGAATCCACTCATTGTGCTGCTACGGGCCTGATGACATAGATTTCACTGCTGAGTGATACTGCATTGTACGTAAGTACCACAAGTTCTTTATCCATTTTTCACTTTCTGTGATATTGAACTTGTACGGTAAACGAGGTTCTTGTAAACAGAGGCGTCCCAAACATTGGGGTGGCTGTATCTTTTTGATTTTAATTTCCCTAAGCTATAGGACCATAAGTGGAAGTGCCCTAGGCTCTGTTGCTTTGTTTTTTAGACGTTTCAGGAAACACCATACACTTCTCCCGAGTGTCTGTTGGCAATTTACATCCCGCGCATCAGCATAACAAGGCTCCCAGTTCTCCATGGCCTGTCCTGCCTTTCTGGATTTTACACTTTTTTCAGATGGCCCTCTTGACCGGGGGGAAGTGAGACTTCATTGTAGTGCAGATTTCCTTTGCAAGCTTGCTAGGTTGGCCAAAAAGGGCGTATGCGTTTTTTCCTGAATATATATATTCAGGAAAAAACGCATACGCCCTTTTTGGCCAAGTGCATCATTGTGGACGTTCTGCCTCTTTTCCTATGCTTTCAATGCAATTCCAGTCTACCTCCTGAAATCGGTTTCCTGCAATTCTGCCCCGCTTTCAAGTCCTCTTGGCAGCCTTACTTCAGTATATTTTTGGACGATAGTTGTCATTTATAACTCTGCAGGTTTGTGAATTACAGTGCCCTGAGCTCCTTTCTTCAACTCGCTTTCTTGTGAGCTGGCCGCAACACCGCAGGATGGCTTCAGGCCCTAATCTGGTTCCGGCACGGCACGCTGAGCCTTTGGTTATTTCCTCTTCCTGGTGGGAAATGAGAGTTAAATTAGCCCGTCCAGACACCTCCAGCTAGTCTCTCATTGGTTCTCGCTATTCCTGTTCATCTTCCGCAGAAATTGCAAACTGGGCCAAACAGGAGGTTAAAGGCACTGACTCTCCAAGTCGGGAGAGTGTTAGTAAAGCGTCTGGAATGTTGCACCCGAGTACCAGGGTACGAAAACTGAGACATATTTGAACACGTCTCCCGATCACATGGTTGATCATACTCTAGGTTCCACATGCATGTTTTAGCTGAAGGAAGAATACCTTAAACCTGGGTAGTTGAAACCCGTGGAATGGGTACCATGCAATATGACTTCAAAGGGTCTTCATTTGCTCACCGAACCTCTCCAATCCTATCACTGCTGCGTTTATGTCCCTGTACACATGCTTGATTCTCTTTTGGAGACATAGCAATCCATAGGTTTTAAGATACTTAAGAGTCAGGTACATTCTTAGGCGTTTAATATGCGGTGTTGAGTCCATTTCGTTGAGCAAGGAGTAGCTCTTGTCTATTCCATATTTGGCTTAAGGAACTTTATCTGTGCTCATTTCAATCTCTGGTTTTATGCAGCACCCCAACTCACCTTTCCCCTTAAACAAGCATAAGTTGGTTTTCTAAATTTGAGACCCTGTTCTGTTCTGTAATTCAGTTCCTGTGTAGCCAAGTTTACATTCCGTGTATTACTGATATCTTATGATGTTTCTTTTTCTGTGTGACTTATGTCAGTTAGAATCATCGTACCTGAATCCACTCATTGTGCTGCTACGGGCCTGATGACATAGATTTCACTGCTGAGTGATACTGCATTGTACGTAAGTACCACAAGTTCTTTATCCATTTTTCACTTTCTGTGATATTGAACTTGTACGGTAAACGAGGTTCTTGTAAACAGAGGCGTCCCAAACATTGGGGTGGCTGTATCTTTTTGATTTTAATTTCCCTAAGCTATAGGACCATAAGTGGAAGTGCCCTAGGCTCTGTTGCTTTGTTTTTTAGATGTTTCAGGAAACACCATACACTTCTCATAAATGTCTGTTGGCAATTTACATCCCGCCCATCAGCATAACAAGGCTCCCAGTTCTCCATGGCCTGTCCTGCCTTTCTGGATTTTACACTTTTTTCAGATGGCCCTTTTGACCGGGGGGAAGTGAGACTTCATTGTAGTGCAGATTTCCTTTGCAAGCTTGCTTGGTTGGCCAAAAAGGGCGTATGCGTTTTTTCCTGAATATATTCAGGAAAAAACGCATACGCCCTTTTTGGCCAAGTGCATCATTGTGGACGTTCTGCCTCTTTTCCTATGCTTTCAATGCAATTCCAGTCTACCTCCTGAAATCGGTTTCCTGCAATTCTGCCCCGCTTTCAAGTCCTCTTGGCAGCCTTACTTCAGTATATTTTTGGACGATAGTTGTCATTTATAACTCTGCAGGTTTGTGAATTACAGTGCCCCTGAGCTCCTTTCTTCAACTCGTTTTCTTGTGAGCTGGCCGCAACACCGCAGGATGGCTTCAGGCCCTAATCTGGTTCCGGCACGGCACGCTGAGCCTTTGGTTATTTCCTCTTCCTGGTGGGAAATGAGAGTTAAATTTGCCCGTCCAGACACCTCCAGCTAGTCTCTCATTGGTTCTCGCTATTCCTGTTCATCTTCCGCAGAAATTGCAAACTGGGCCAAACAGGAGGTTAAAGGGACTGACTCTCCAAGTCGGGAGAGTGTTAGTAAAGCGTCTGGAATGTTGCACCCGAGTACCAGGGTACGAAAACTGAGACATATTTGAACACGTCTCCCGATCACATGGTTGATCATACTCTAGGTTCCACATGCATGTTTTAGCTGAAGGAAGAATACCTTAAACCTGGGTAGTTGAAACCCGTGGAATGGGTACCATGCAATATGACTTCAAAGGGTCTTCATTTGCTCACCGAACCTCTCCAATCCTATCACTGCTGCGTTTATGTCCCTGTACACATGCTTGATTCTCTTTCGGAGACATAGCAATCCATAGGTTTTAAGATACTTAAGAGTCAGGTACATTCTTAGGCGTTTAATATGCGGTGTTGAGTCCATTTCGTTGAGCAAGGAGTAGCTCTTGTCTATTCCATATTTGGCTTAAGGAACTTTATCTGTGCTCATTTCAATCTCTGGTTTTATGCAGCACCCCAACTCACCTTTACCCTTAAACAAGAATAAGGTGGTTTTCTAAATTTGAGACCCTGTTCTGTTCTGTAATTCAGTTCCTGTGTAGCCAAGTTTACATTCCGTGTATTACTGATATCTTATGATGTTTCTTTTTCTGTGTGACTTATTTCAGTTAGAATCATCGTACCTGAATCCACTCATTGTGCTGCTACGGGCCTGATGACATAGATTTCACTGCTGAGTGATACTGCATTGTACGTAAGTACCACAAGTTCTTTATCCATTTTTCACTTTCTGTGATATTGAACTTGTACGGTAAACGAGGTTCTTGTAAACAGAGGCGTCCCAAACATTGGGGTGGCTGTATCTTTTTGATTTTAATTTCCCTAAGCTATAGGACCATAAGTGGAAGTGCCCTAGGCTCTGTTGCTTTGTTTTTTAGACGTTTCAGGAAACACCATACACTTCTCCCGAGTGTCTGTTGGCAATTTACATCCCGCCCATCAGCATAACAAGGCTCCCAGTTCTCCATGGCCTGTCCTGCCTTTCTGGATTTTACACTTTTTTCAGATGGCCCTTTTGACCGGGGGGAAGTGAGACTTCATTGTAGTGCAGATTTCCTTTGCAAGCTTGCTTGGTTGGCCAAAAAGGGCGTATGCGTTTTTTCCTGAATATATTCAGGAAAAAACGCATACGCCCTTTTTGGCCAAGTGCATCATTGTGGACGTTCTGCCTCTTTTCCTATGCTTTCAATGCAATTCCAGTCTACCTCCTGAAATCGGTTTCCTGCAATTCTGCCCCGCTTTCAAGTCCTCTTGGCAGCCTTACTTCAGTATATTTTTGGACGATAGTTGTCATTTATAACTCTGCAGGTTTGTGAATTACAGTGCCCCTGAGCTCCTTTCTTCAACTCGTTTTCTTGTGAGCTGGCCGCAACACCGCAGGATGGCTTCAGGCCCTAATCTGGTTCCGGCACGGCACGCTGAGCCTTTGGTTATTTCCTCTTCCTGGTGGGAAATGAGAGTTAAATTTGCCCGTCCAGACACCTCCAGCTAGTCTCTCATTGGTTCTCGCTATTCCTGTTCATCTTCCGCAGAAATTGCAAACTGGGCCAAACAGGAGGTTAAAGGGACTGACTCTCCAAGTCGGGAGAGTGTTAGTAAAGCGTCTGGAATGTTGCACCCGAGTACCAGGGTACGAAAACTGAGACATATTTGAACACGTCTCCCGATCACATGGTTGATCATACTCTAGGTTCCACATGCATGTTTTAGCTGAAGGAAGAATACCTTAAACCTGGGTAGTTGAAACCCGTGGAATGGGTACCATGCAATATGACTTCAAAGGGTCTTCATTTGCTCACCGAACCTCTCCAATCCTATCACTGCTGCGTTTATGTCCCTGTACACATGCTTGATTCTCTTTCGGAGACATAGCAATCCATAGGTTTTAAGATACTTAAGAGTCAGGTACATTCTTAGGCGTTTAATATGCGGTGTTGAGTCCATTTCGTTGAGCAAGGAGTAGCTCTTGTCTATTCCATATTTGGCTTAAGGAACTTTATCTGTGCTCATTTCAATCTCTGGTTTTATGCAGCACCCCAACTCACCTTTCCCCTTAAACAAGCATAAGGTGGTTTTCTACATTTGAGACCCTGTTCTGTTCTGTAATTCAGTTCCTGTGTAGCCAAGTTTACATTCCGTGTATTACTGATATCTTATGATGTTTCTTTTTCTGTGTGACTTATTTCAGTTAGAATCATCGTACCTGAATCCACTCATTGTGCTGCTACGGGCCTGATGACATAGATTTCACTGCTGAGTGATACTGCATTGTACGTAAGTACCACAAGTTCTTTATCCATTTTTCACTTTCTGTGATATTGAACTTGTACGGTAAACGAGGTTCTTGTAAACAGAGGCGTCCCAAACATTGGGGTGGCTGTATCTTTTTGATTTTAATTTCCCTAAGCTATAGGACCATAAGTGGAAGTGCCCTAGGCTCTGTTGCTTTGTTTTTTAGACGTTTCAGGAAACACCATACACTTCTCCCGAGTGTCTGTTGGCAATTTACATCCCGCCCATCAGCATAACAAGGCTCCCAGTTCTCCATGGCCTGTCCTGCCTTTCTGGATTTTACACTTTTTTCAGATGGCCCTTTTGACCGGGGGGAAGTGAGACTTCATTGTAGTGCAGATTTCCTTTGCAAGCTTGCTTGGTTGGCCAAAAAGGGCGTATGCGTTTTTTCCTGAATATATTCAGGAAAAAACGCATACGCCCTTTTTGGCCAAGTGCATCATTGTGGACGTTCTGCCTCTTTTCCTATGCTTTCAATGCAATTCCAGTCTACCTCCTGAAATCGGTTTCCTGCAATTCTGCCCCGCTTTCAAGTCCTCTTGGCAGCCTTACTTCAGTATATTTTTGGACGATAGTTGTCATTTATAACTCTGCAGGTTTGTGAATTACAGTGCCCCTGAGCTCCTTTCTTCAACTCGCTTTTTTGTGAGCTGGCCGCAACACCGCAGGATGGCTTCAGGCCCTAATCTGGTTCCGGCACGGCACGCTGAGCCTTTGGTTATTTCCTCTTCCTGGTGGGAAATGAGAGTTAAATTTGCCCGTCCAGACACCTCCAGCTAGTCTCTCATTGGTTCTCGCTATTCCTGTTCATCTTCCGCAGAAATTGCAAACTGGGCCAAACAGGAGGTTAAAGGGACTGACTCTCCAAGTCGGGAGAGTGTTAGTAAAGCGTCTGGAATGTTGCACCCGAGTACCAGGGTACGAAAACTGAGACATATTTGAACACGTCTCCCGATCACATGGTTGATCATACTCTAGGTTCCACATGCATGTTTTAGCTGAAGGAAGAATACCTTAAACCTGGGTAGTTGAAACCCGTGGAATGGGTACCATGCAATATGACTTCAAAGGGTCTTCATTTGCTCACCGAACCTCTCCAATCCTATCACTGCTGCGTTTATGCCCCTGTACACACGCTTGATTCTCTTTTGGAGACATAGCAATCCATAGGTTTTAAGATACTTACTAGTAAGGTACATTCTTAGGCGTTTAATATGGGGTGTTGAGTCCATTTCGTTGAGCAAGGAGTAGCTCTTGTCTATTCCATATTTGGCTTAAGGAACTTTATCTGTGCTCATTTCAATCTCTGGTTTTATGCAGCACCCCAACTCACCTTTCCCCTTAAACAAGCATAAGTTGGTTTTCTAAATTTGAGACCCTGTTCTGTTCTGTAATTCAGTTCCTGTGTAGCCAAGTTTACATTCCGTGTATTACTGATATCTTATGATGTTTCTTTTTCTGTGTGACTTATTTCAGTTAGAATCATCGTACCTGAATCCACTCATTGTGCTGCTACGGGCCTGATGACATAGATTTCACTGCTGAGTGATACTGCATTGTACGTAAGTACCACAAGTTCTTTATCCATTTTTCACTTTCTGTGATATTGAACTTGTACGGTAAACGAGGTTCTTGTAAACAGAGGCGTCCCAAACATTGGGGTGGCTGTATCTTTTTGATTTTAATTTCCCTAAGCTATAGGACCATAAGTGGAAGTGCCCTAGGCTCTGTTGCTTTGTTTTTTAGACGTTTCAGGAAACACCATACACTTCTCCCGAGTGTCTGTTGGCAATGTACATCCCGCCCATCAGTATAACAAGGCTCCCAGTTCTCCATGGCCTGTCCTGCCTTTCTGGATTTTACACTTTTTTCAGATGGCCCTTTTGACCAGGGGGAAGTGAGACTTCATTGTAGTGCAGATTTCCTTTGCAAGCTTGCTTGGTTGGCCAAAAAGGGCGTATGCGTTTTTTCCTGAATATATTCAGGAAACAACGCATACGCCCTTTTTGGCCAAGTGCATCATTGTGGACGTTCTGCCTCTTTTCCTATGCTTTCAATGCAATTCCAGTCTACCTCCTGAAATCGGTTTCCTGCAATTCTGCCCCGCTTTCAAGTCCTCTTGGCAGCCTTACTTCAGTATATTTTTGGACGATAGTTGTCATTTATAACTCTGCAGGTTTGTGAATTACAGTGCCCCTGAGCTCCTTTCTTCAACTCCTTTTCTTGTGAGCTGGCCGCAACACCACAGGATGGCTTCAGGCCCTAATCTGGTTCCGGCACGGCACGCTGAGCCTTTGGTTATTTCCTCTTCCTGGTGGGAAATGAGAGTTAAATTTGCCCGTCCAGACACCTCCAGCTAGTCTCTCATTGGTTCTCGCTATTCCTGTTCATCTTCCGCAGAAATTGCAAACTGGGCCAAACAGGAGGTTAAAGGGACTGACTCTCCAAGTCGGGAGAGTGTTAGTAAAGCGTCTGGAATGTTGCACCCGAGTACCAGGGTACGAAAACTGAGACATATTTGAACACGTCTCCCGATCACATGGTTGATCATACTCTAGGTTCCACATGCATGTTTTAGCTGAAGGAAGAATACCTTAAACCTGGGTAGTTGAAACCCGTGGAATGGGTACCATGCAATATGACTTCAAAGGGTCTTCATTTGCTCACCGAACCTCTCCAATCCTATCACTGCTGCGTTTATGTCCCTGTACACATGCTTGATTCTCTTTCGGAGACATAGCAATCCATAGGTTTTAAGATACTTAAGAGTCAGGTACATTCTTAGGCGTTTAATATGCGGTGTTGAGTCCATTTCGTTGAGCAAGGAGTAGCTCTTGTCTATTCCATATTTGGCTTAAGGAACTTTATCTGTGCTCATTTCAATCTCTGGTTTTATGCAGCACCCCAACTCACCTTTACCCTTAAACAAGCATAAGTGGGTTTTCTAAATTTGAGACCCTGTTCTGTTCTGTAATTCAGTTCCTGTGTAGCCAAGTTTACATTCCGTGTATTACTGATATCTTATGATGTTTCTTTTTCTGTGTGACTTATTTCAGTTAGAATCATCGTACCTGAATCCACTCATTGTGCTGCTACGGGCCTGATGACATAGATTTCACTGCTGAGTGATACTGCATTGTACGTAAGTACCACAAGTTCTTTATCCATTTTTCACTTTCTGTGATATTGAACTTGTACGGTAAACGAGGTTCTTGTAAACAGAGGCGTCCCAAACATTGGGGTGGCTGTATCTTTTTGATTTTAATTTCCCTAAGCTATAGGACCGTAAGTGGAAGTGCCCTAGGCTCTGTTGCTTTGTTTTTTAGACGTTTCAGGAAACACCATACACTTCTCCCGAGTGTCTGTTGGCAATGTACATCCCGCCCATCAGCATAACAAGGCTCCCAGTTCTCCATGGCCTGTCCTGCCTTTCTGGATTTTACACTTTTTTCAGATGGCCCTTTTGACCGGGGGGAAGTGAGACTTCATTGTAGTGCAGATTTCCTTTGCAAGCTTGCTTGGTTGGCCAAAAAGGGCGTATGCGTTTTTTCCTGAATATATTCAGGAAAAAACGCATACGCCCTTTTTGGCCAAGTGCATCATTGTGGACGTTCTGCCTCTTTTCCTATGCTTTCAATGCAATTCCAGTCTACCTCCTGAAATCGGTTTCCTGCAATTCTGCCCCGCTTTCAAGTCCTCTTGGCAGCCTTACTTCAGTATATTTTTGGACGATAGTTGTCATTTATAACTCTGCAGGTTTGTGAATTACAGTGCCCCTGAGCTCCTTTCTTCAACTCGTTTTCTTGTGAGCTGGCCGCAACACCGCAGGATGGCTTCAGGCCCTAATCTGGTTCCGGCACGGCACGCTGAGCCTTTGGTTATTTCCTCTTCCTGGTGGGAAATGAGAGTTAAATTTGCCCGTCCAGACACCTCCAGCTAGTCTCTCATTGGTTCTCGCTATTCCTGTTCATCTTCCGCAGAAATTGCAAACTGGGCCAAACAGGAGGTTAAAGGGACTGACTCTCCAAGTCGGGAGAGTGTTAGTAAAGCGTCTGGAATGTTGCACCCGAGTACCAGGTACGAAAACTGAGACATATTTGAACACGTCTCCCGATCACATGGTTGATCATACTCTAGGTTCCACATGCATGTTTTAGCTGAAGGAAGAATACCTTAAACCTGGGTAGTTGAAACCCGTGGAATGGGTACCATGCAATATGACTTCAAAGGGTCTTCATTTGCTCACCGAACCTCTCCAATCCTATCACTGCTGCGTTTATGTCCCTGTACACATGCTTGATTCTCTTTCGGAGACATAGCAATCCATAGGTTTTAAGATACTTAAGAGTCAGGTACATTCTTAGGCGTTTAATATGCGGTGTTGAGTCCATTTCGTTGAGCAAGGAGTAGCTCTTGTCTATTCCATATTTGGCTTAAGGAACTTTATCTGTGCTCATTTCAATCTCTGGTTTTATGCAGCACCCCAACTCACCTTTACCCTTAAACAAGCATAAGTGGGTTTTCTAAATTTGAGACCCTGTTCTGTTCTGTAATTCAGTTCCTGTGTAGCCAAGTTTACATTCCGTGTATTACTGATATCTTATGATGTTTCTTTTTCTGTGTGACTTATTTCAGTTAGAATCATCGTACCTGAATCCACTCATTGTGCTGCTACGGGCCTGATGACATAGATTTCACTGCTGAGTGATACTGCATTGTACGTAAGTACCACAAGTTCTTTATCCATTTTTCACTTTCTGTGATATTGAACTTGTACGGTAAACGAGGTTCTTGTAAACAGAGGCGTCCCAAACATTGGGGTGGCTGTATCTTTTTGATTTTAATTTCCCTAAGCTATAGGACCGTAAGTGGAAGTGCCCTAGGCTCTGTTGCTTTGTTTTTTAGACGTTTCAGGAAACACCATACACTTCTCCCGAGTGTCTGTTGGCAATGTACATCCCGCCCATCAGCATAACAAGGCTCCCAGTTCTCCATGGCCTGTCCTGCCTTTCTGGATTTTACACTTTTTTCAGATGGCCCTTTTGACCGGGGGGAAGTGAGACTTCATTGTAGTGCAGATTTCCTTTGCAAGCTTGCTTGGTTGGCCAAAAAGGGCGTATGCGTTTTTTCCTGAATATATTCAGGAAAAAACGCATACGCCCTTTTTGGCCAAGTGCATCATTGTGGACGTTCTGCCTCTTTTCCTATGCTTTCAATGCAATTCCAGTCTACCTCCTGAAATCGGTTTCCTGCAATTCTGCCCCGCTTTCAAGTCCTCTTGGCAGCCTTACTTCAGTATATTTTTGGACGATAGTTGTCATTTATAACTCTGCAGGTTTGTGAATTACAGTGCCCCTGAGCTCCTTTCTTCAACTCGTTTTCTTGTGAGCTGGCCGCAACACCGCAGGATGGCTTCAGGCCCTAATCTGGTTCCGGCACGGCACGCTGAGCCTTTGGTTATTTCCTCTTCCTGGTGGGAAATGAGAGTTAAATTTGCCCGTCCAGACACCTCCAGCTAGTCTCTCATTGGTTCTCGCTATTCCTGTTCATCTTCCGCAGAAATTGCAAACTGGGCCAAACAGGAGGTTAAAGGGACTGACTCTCCAAGTCGGGAGAGTGTTAGTAAAGCGTCTGGAATGTTGCACCCGAGTACCAGGTACGAAAACTGAGACATATTTGAACACGTCTCCCGATCACATGGTTGATCATACTCTAGGTTCCACATGCATGTTTTAGCTGAAGGAAGAATACCTTAAACCTGGGTAGTTGAAACCCGTGGAATGGGTACCATGCAATATGACTTCAAAGGGTCTTCATTTGCTCACCGAACCTCTCCAATCCTATCACTGCTGCGTTTATGTCCCTGTACACATGCTTGATTCTCTTTCGGAGACATAGCAATCCATAGGTTTTAAGATACTTAAGAGTCAGGTACATTCTTAGGCGTTTAATATGCGGTGTTGAGTCCATTTCGTTGAGCAAGGAGTAGCTCTTGTCTATTCCATATTTGGCTTAAGGAACTTTATCTGTGCTCATTTCAATCTCTGGTTTTATGCAGCACCCCAACTCACCTTTCCCCTTAAACAAGCATAAGTTGGTTTTCTAAATTTGAGACCCTGTTCTGTTCTGTAATTCAGTTCCTGTGTAGCCAAGTTTACATTCCGTGTATTACTGATATCTTATGATGTTTCTTTTTCTGTGTGACTTATTTCAGTTAGAATCATCGTACCTGAATCCACTCATTGTGCTGCTACGGGCCTGATGACATAGATTTCACTGCTGAGTGATACTGCATTGTACGTAAGTACCACAAGTTCTTTATCCATTTTTCACTTTCTGTGATATTGAACTTGTACGGTAAACGAGGTTCTTGTAAACAGAGGCGTCCCAAACATTGGGGTGGCTGTATCTTTTTGATTTTAATTTCCCTAAGCTATAGGACCATAAGTGGAAGTGCCCTAGGCTCTGTTGCTTTGTTTTTTAGATGTTTCAGGAAACACCATACACTTCTCCCGAGTGTCTGTTGGCAATGTACATCCCGCCCATCAGTATAACAAGGCTCCCAGTTCTCCATGGCCTGTCCTGCCTTTCTGGATTTTACACTTTTTTCAGATGGCCCTTTTGACCGGGGGGAAGTGAGACTTCATTGTAGTGCAGATTTCCTTTGCAAGCTTGCTTGGTTGGCCAAAAAGGGCGTATGCGTTTTTTCCTGAATATATTCAGGAAAAAACGCATACGCCCTTTTTGGCCAAGTGCATCATTGTGGACGTTCTGCCTCTTTTCCTATGCTTTCAATGCAATTCCAGTCTACCTCCTGAAATCGGTTTCCTGCAATTCTGCCCCGCTTTCAAGTCCTCTTGGCAGCCTTACTTCAGTATATTTTTGGACGATAGTTGTCATTTATAACTCTGCAGGTTTGTGAATTACAGTGCCCCTGAGCTCCTTTCTTCAACTCGTTTTCTTGTGAGCTGGCCGCAACACCGCAGGATGGCTTCAGGCCCTAATCTGGTTCCGGCACGGCACGCTGAGCCTTTGGTTATTTCCTCTTCCTGGTGGGAAATGAGAGTTAAATTTGCCCGTCCAGACACCTCCAGCTAGTCTCTCATTGGTTCTCGCTATTCCTGTTCATCTTCCGCAGAAATTGCAAACTGGGCCAAACAGGAGGTTAAAGGGACTGACTCTCCAAGTCGGGAGAGTGTTAGTAAAGCGTCTGGAATGTTGCACCCGAGTACCAGGGTACGAAAACTGAGACATATTTGAACACGTCTCCCGATCACATGGTTGATCATACTCTAGGTTCCACATGCATGTTTTAGCTGAAGGAAGAATACCTTAAACCTGGGTAGTTGAAACCCGTGGAATGGGTACCATGCAATATGACTTCAAAGGGTCTTCATTTGCTCACCGAACCTCTCCAATCCTATCACTGCTGCGTTTACGTCCCTGTACACATGCTTGATTCTCTTTCGGAGACATAGCAATCCATAGGTTTTAAGATACTTAAGAGTCAGGTACATTCTTAGGCGTTTAATATGCGGTGTTGAGTCCATTTCGTTGAGCAAGGAGTAGCTCTTGTCTATTCCATATTTGGCTTAAGGAACTTTATCTGTGCTCATTTCAATCTCTGGTTTTATGCAGCACCCCAACTCACCTTTCCCCTTAAACAAGCATAAGTTGGTTTTCTAAATTTGAGACCCTGTTCTGTTCTGTAATTCAGTTCCTGTGTAGCCAAGTTTACATTCCGTGTATTACTGATATCTTATGATGTTTCTTTTTCTGTGTGACTTATTTCAGTTAGAATCATCGTACCTGAATCCACTCATTGTGCTGCTACGGGCCTGATGACATAGATTTCACTGCTGAGTGATACTGCATTGTACGTAAGTACCACAAGTTCTTTATCCATTTTTCACTTTCTGTGATATTGAACTTGTACGGTAAACGAGGTTCTTGTAAACAGAGGCGTCCCAAACATTGGGGTGGCTGTATCTTTTTGATTTTAATTTCCCTAAGCTATAGGACCATAAGTGGAAGTGCCCTAGGCTCTGTTGCTTTGTTTTTTAGACGTTTCAGGAAACACCATACACTTCTCCCGAGTGTCTGTTGGCAATTTACATCCCGCCCATCAGCATAACAAGGCTCCCAGTTCTCCATGGCCTGTCCTGCCTTTCTGGATTTTACACTATTTTCAGATGGCCCTTTTGACCGGGGGGAAGTGAGACTTCATTGTAGTGCAGATTTCCTTTGCAAGCTTGCTTGGTTGGCCAAAAAGGGCGTATGCGTTTTTTCCTGAATATATTCAGGAAAAAACGCATACGCCCTTTTTGGCCAAGTGCATCATTGTGGACGTTCTGCCTCTTTTCCTATGCTTTCAATGCAATTCCAGTCTACCTCCTGAAATCGGTTTCCTGCAATTCTGCCCCGCTTTCAAGTCCTCTTGGCAGCCTTACTTCAGTATATTTTTGGACGATAGCTGTCATTTATAACTCTGCAGGTTTGTGAATTACAGTGCCCCTGAGCTCCTTTCTTCAACTCGTTTTCTTGTGAGCTGGCCGCACACCGCAGGATGGCTTCAGGCCCTAATCTTGTTCCGGCACGGCACGCTGAGCCTTTGGTTATTTCCTCTTCCTGGTGGGAAATGAGAGTTAAATTTGCCCATCCAGACACCTCCAGCTAGTCTCTCATTGGTTCTCGCTATTCCTGTTCATCTTCCGCAGAAATTGCAAACTGGGCCAAACAGGAGGTTAAAGGGACTGACTCTCCAAGTCGGGAGAGTGTTAGTAAAGCGTCTGGAATGTTGCACCCGAGTACCAGGGTACGAAAACTGAGACATATTTGAACACGTCTCCCGATCACATGGTTGATCATACTCTAGGTTCCACATGCATGTTTTAGCTGAAGGAAGAATACCTTAAACCTGGGTAGTTGAAACCCGTGGAATGGGTACCATGCAATATGACTTCAAAGGGTCTTCATTTGCTCACCGAACCTCTCCAATCCTATCACTGCTGCGTTTATGTCCCTGTACACATGCTTGATTCTCTTTCGGAGACATAGCAATCCATAGGTTTTAAGATACTTAAGAGTCAGGTACATTCTTAGGCGTTTAATATGCGGTGTTGAGTCCATTTCGTTGAGCAAGGAGTAGCTCTTGTCTATTCCATATTTGGCTTAAGGAACTTTATCTGTGCTCATTTCAATCTCTGGTTTTATGCAGCACCCCAACTCACCTTTCCCCTTAAACAAGCATAAGTTGGTTTTCTAAATTTGAGACCCTGTTCTGTTCTGTAATTCAGTTCCTGTGTAGCCAAGTTTACATTCCGTGTATTACTGATATCTTATGATGTTTCTTTTTCTGTGTGACTTATTTCAGTTAGAATCATCGTACCTGAATCCACTCATTGTGCTGCTACGGGCCTGATGACATAGATTTCACTGCTGAGTGATACTGCATTGTACGTAAGTACCACAAGTTCTTTATCCATTTTTCACTTTCTGTGATATTGAACTTGTACGGTAAACGAGGTTCTTGTAAACAGAGGCGTCCCAAACATTGGGGTGGCTGTATCTTTTTGATTTTAATTTCCCTAAGCTATAGGACCATAAGTGGAAGTGCCCTAGGCTCTGTTGCTTTGTTTTTTAGACGTTTCAGGAAACACCATACACTTCTCCCGAGTGTCTGTTGGCAATTTACATCCCGCCCATCAGCATAACAAGGCTCCCAGTTCTCCATGGCCTGTCCTGCCTTTCTGGATTTTACACTTTTTTCAGATGGCCCTTTTGACCGGGGGGAAGTGAGACTTCATTGTAGTGCAGATTTCCTTTGCAAGCTTGCTTGGTTGGCCAAAAAGGGCGTATGCGTTTTTTCCTGAATATATTCAGGAAAAAACGCATACGCCCTTTTTGGCCAAGTGCATCATTGTGGACGTTCTGCCTCTTTTCCTATGCTTTCAATGCAATTCCAGTCTACCTCCTGAAATCGGTTTCCTGCAATTCTGCCCCGCTTTCAAGTCCTCTTGGCAGCCTTACTTCAGTATATTTTTGGACGATAGTTGTCATTTATAACTCTGCAGGTTTGTGAATTACAGTGCCCTGAGCTCCTTTCTTCAACTCGCTTTCTTGTGAGCTGGCCGCAACACCGCAGGATGGCTTCAGGCCCTAATCTGGTTCCGGCACGGCACGCTGAGCCTTTGGTTATTTCCTCTTCCTGGTGGGAAATGAGAGTTAAATTTGCCCGTCCAGACACCTCCAGCTAGTCTCTCATTGGTTCTCGCTATTCCTGTTCATCTTCCGCAGAAATTGCAAACTGGGCCAAACAGGAGGTTAAAGGGACTGACTCTCCAAGTCGGGAGAGTGTTAGTAAAGCGTCTGGAATGTTGCAACCGAGTACCAGGGTACGAAAACTGAGACATATTTGAACACGTCTCCCGATCACATGGTTGATCATACTCTAGGTTCCACATGCATGTTTTAGCTGAAGGAAGAATACCTTAAACCTGGGTAGTTGAAACCCGTGGAATGGGTACCATGCAATATGACTTCAAAGGGTCTTCATTTGCTCACCGAACCTCTCCAATCCTATCACTGCTGCGTTTATGTCCCTGTACACATGCTTGATTCTCTTTCGGAGACATAGCAATCCATAGGTTTTAAGATACTTAAGAGTCAGGTACATTCTTAGGCGTTTAATATGCGGTGTTGAGTCCATTTCGTTGAGCAAGGAGTAGCTCTTGTCTATTCCATATTTGGCTTAAGGAACTTTATCTGTGCTCATTTCAATCTCTGGTTTTATGCAGCACCCCAACTCACCTTTCCCCTTAAACAAGCATAAGTTGGTTTTCTAAATTTGAGACCCTGTTCTGTTCTGTAATTCAGTTCCTGTGTAGCCAAGTTTACATTCCGTGTATTACTGATATCTTATGATGTTTCTTTTTCTGTGTGACTTATTTCAGTTAGAATCATCGTACCTGAATCCACTCATTGTGCTGCTACGGGCCTGATGACATAGATTTCACTGCTGAGTGATACTGCATTGTACGTAAGTACCACAAGTTCTTTATCCATTTTTCACTTTCTGTGATATTGAACTTGTACGGTAAACGAGGTTCTTGTAAACAGAGGCGTCCCAAACATTGGGGTGGCTGTATCTTTTTGATTTTAATTTCCCAAAGGTATAGAACCATAAGTGGAAGTGCCCTAGGCTCTGTTGCTTTGTTTTTTAGATGTTTCAGGAAACACCATACACTTCTCCCGAGTGTCTGTTGGCAATTTACATCCCGCCCATCAGCATAACAAGGCTCCCAGTTCTCCATGGCCTGTCCTGCCTTTCTGGATTTTACACATTTTTCAGATGGCCCTTTTGACCGGGGGGAAGTGAGACTTCATTGTAGTGCAGATTTCCTTTGCAAGCTTGCTTGGTTGGCCAAAAAGGGCGTATGCGTTTTTTCCTGAATATATTCAGGAAAAAACGCATACGCCCTTTTTGGCCAAGTGCATCATTGTGGACGTTCTGCCTCTTTTCCTATGCTTTCAATGCAATTCCAGTCTACCTCCTGAAATCGGTTTCCTGCAATTCTGCCCCGCTTTCAAGTCCTCTTGGCAGCCTTACTTCAGTATATTTTTGGACGATAGTTGTCATTTATAACTCTGCAGGTTTGTGAATTACAGTGCCCCTGAGCTCCTTTCTTCAACTCGTTTTCTTGTGAGCTGGCCGCAACACCGCAGGATGGCTTCAGGCCCTAATCTGGTTCCGGCACGGCACGCTGAGCCTTTGGTTATTTCCTCTTCCTGGTGGGAAATGAGAGTTAAATTTGCCCGTGCAGACACCTCCAGCTAGTCTCTCATTGGTTCTCGCTATTCCTGTTCATCTTCCGCAGAAATTGCAAACTGGGCCAAACAGGAGGTTAAAGGGACTGACTCTCCAAGTCGGGAGAGTGTTAGTAAAGCGTCTGGAATGTTGCACCCGAGTACCAGGGTACGAAAACTGAGACATATTTGAACACGTCTCCCGATCACATGGTTGATCATACTCTAGGTTCCACATGCATGTTTTAGCTGAAGGAAGAATACCTTAAACCTGGGTAGTTGAAACCCGTGGAATGGGTACCATGCAATATGACTTCAAAGGGTCTTCATTTGCTCACCGAACCTCTCCAATCCTATCACTGCTGCGTTTATGTCCCTGTACACATGCTTGATTCTCTTTCGGAGACATAGCAATCCATAGGTTTTAAGATACTTAAGAGTCAGGTACATTCTTAGGCGTTTAATATGCGGTGTTGAGTCCATTTCGTTGAGCAAGGAGTAGCTCTTGTCTATTCCATATTTGGCTTAAGGAACTTTATCTGTGCTCATTTCAATTTCTGGTTTTATGCAGCACCCCAACTCACCTTTCCCCTTAAACAAGCATAAGTTGGTTTTCTAAATTTGAGACCCTGTTCTGTTCTGTAATTCAGTTCCTGTGTAGCCAAGTTTACATTCCGTGTATTACTGATATCTTATGATGTTTCTTTTTCTGTGTGACTTATTTCAGTTAGAATCATCGTACCTGAATCCACTCATTGTGCTGCTACGGGCCTGATGACATAGATTTCACTGCTGAGTGATACTGCATTGTACGTAAGTACCACAAGTTCTTTATCCATTTTTCACTTTCTGTGATATTGAACTTGTACGGTAAACGAGGTTCTTGTAAACAGAGGCGTCCCAAACATTGGGGTGGCTGTATCTTTTTGATTTTAATTTCCCTAAGCTATAGGACCATAAGTGGAAGTGCCCTAGGCTCTGTTGCTTTGTTTTTTAGACGTTTCAGGAAACACCATACACTTCTCCCGAGTGTCTGTTGGCAATTTACATCCCGCCCATCAGCATAACAAGGCTCCCAGTTCTCCATGGCCTGTCCTGCCTTTCTGGATTTTACACTTTTTTCAGATGGCCCTTTTGACCGGGGGGAAGTGAGACTTCATTGTAGTGCAGATTTCCTTTGCAAGCTTGCTTGGTTGGCCAAAAAGGGCGTATGCGTTTTTTCCTGAATATATTCAGGAAAAAACGCATACGCCCTTTTTGGCCAAGTGCATCATTGTGGACGTTCTGCCTCTTTTCCTATGCTTTCAATGCAATTCCAGTCTACCTCCTGAAATCGGTTTCCTGCAATTCTGCCCCGCTTTCAAGTCCTCTTGGCAGCCTTACTTCAGTATATTTTTGGACGATAGTTGTCATTTATAACTCTGCAGGTTTGTGAATTACAGTGCCCTGAGCTCCTTTCTTCAACTCGCTTTCTTGTGAGCTGGCCGCAACACCGCAGGATGGCTTCAGGCCCTAATCTGGTTCCGGCACGGCACGCTGAGCCTTTGGTTATTTCCTCTTCCTGGTGGGAAATGAGAGTTAAATTTGCCCGTCCAGACACCTCCAGCTAGTCTCTCATTGGTTCTCGCTATTCCTGTTCATCTTCCGCAGAAATTGCAAACTGGGCCAAACAGGAGGTTAAAGGGACTGACTCTCCAAGTCGGGAGAGTGTTAGTAAAGCGTCTGGAATGTTGCAACCGAGTACCAGGGTACGAAAACTGAGACATATTTGAACACGTCTCCCGATCACATGGTTGATCATACTCTAGGTTCCACATGCATGTTTTAGCTGAAGGAAGAATACCTTAAACCTGGGTAGTTGAAACCCGTGGAATGGGTACCATGCAATATGACTTCAAAGGGTCTTCATTTGCTCACCGAACCTCTCCAATCCTATCACTGCTGCGTTTATGTCCCTGTACACATGCTTGATTCTCTTTCGGAGACATAGCAATCCATAGGTTTTAAGATACTTAAGAGTCAGGTACATTCTTAGGCGTTTAATATGCGGTGTTGAGTCCATTTCGTTGAGCAAGGAGTAGCTCTTGTCTATTCCATATTTGGCTTAAGGAACTTTATCTGTGCTCATTTCAATCTCTGGTTTTATGCAGCACCCCAACTCACCTTTACCCTTAAACAAGCATAAGTTGGTTTTCTAAATTTGAGACCCTGTTCTGTTCTGTAATTCAGTTCCTGTGTAGCCAAGTTTACATTCCGTGTATTACTGATATCTTATGATGTTTCTTTTTCTGTGTGACTTATTTCAGTTAGAATCATCGTACCTGAATCCACTCATTGTGCTGCTACGGGCCTGATGACATAGATTTCACTGCTGAGTGATACTGCATTGTACGTAAGTACCACAAGTTCTTTATCCATTTTTCACTTTCTGTGATATTGAACTTGTACGGTAAACGAGGTTCTTGTAAACAGAGGCGTCCCAAACATTGGGGTGGCTGTATCTTTTTGATTTTAATTTCCCAAAGCTATAGGACCATAAGTGGAAGTGCCCTAGGCTCTGTTGCTTTGTTTTTTAGACGTTTCAGGAAACACCATACACTTCTCCCGAGTGTCTGTTGGCAATTTACATCCCGCCCATCAGCATAACAAGGCTCCCAGTTCTCCATGGCCTGTCCTGCCTTTCTGGATTTTACACTTTTTTCAGATGGCCCTTTTGACCGGGGGGAAGTGAGACTTCATTGTAGTGCAGATTTCCTTTGCAAGCTTGCTTGGTTGGCCAAAAAGGGCGTATGCGTTTTTTCCTGAATATATTCAGGAAAAAACGCATACGCCCTTTTTGGCCAAGTGCATCATTGTGGACGTTCTGCCTCTTTTCCTATGCTTTCAATGCAATTCCAGTCTACCTCCTGAAATCGGTTTCCTGCAATTCTGCCCCGCTTTCAAGTCCTCTTGGCAGCCTTACTTCAGTATATTTTTGGACGATAGTTGTCATTTATAACTCTGCAGGTTTGTGAATTACAGTGCCCCTGAGCTCCTTTCTTCAACTCGTTTTCTTGTGAGCTGGCCGCAACACCGCAGGATGGCTTCAGGCCCTAATCTGGTTCCGGCACGGCACGCTGAGCCTTTGGTTATTTCCTCTTCCTGGTGGGAAATGAGAGTTAAATTTGCCCGTCCAGACACCTCCAGCTAGTCTCTCATTGGTTCTCGCTATTCCTGTTCATCTTCCGCAGAAATTGCAAACTGGGCCAAACAGGAGGTTAAAGGGACTGACTCTCCAAGTCGGGAGAGTGTTAGTAAAGCGTCTGGAATGTTGCACCCGAGTACCAGGGTACGAAAACTGAGACATATTTGAACACGTCTCCCGATCACATGGTTGATCATACTCTAGGTTCCACATGCATGTTTTAGCTGAAGGAAGAATACCTTAAACCTGGGTAGTTGAAACCCGTGGAATGGGTACCATGCAATATGACTTCAAAGGGTCTTCATTTGCTCACCGAACCTCTCCAATCCTATCACTGCTGCGTTTATGTCCCTGTACACATGCTTGATTCTCTTTCGGAGACATAGCAATCCATAGGTTTTAAGATACTTAAGAGTCAGGTACATTCTTAGGCGTTTAATATGCGGTGTTGAGTCCATTTCGTTGAGCAAGGAGTAGCTCTTGTCTATTCCATATTTGGCTTAAGGAACTTTATCTGTGCTCATTTCAATCTCTGGTTTTATGCAGCACCCCAACTCACCTTTACCCTTAAACAAGCATAAGGTGGTTTTCTAAATTTGAGACCCTGTTCTGTTCTGTAATTCAGTTCCTGTGTAGCCAAGTTTACATTCCGTGTATTACTGATATCTTATGATGTTTCTTTTTCTGTGTGACTTATTTCAGTTAGAATCATCGTACCTGAATCCACTCATTGTGCTGCTACGGGCCTGATGACATAGATTTCACTGCTGAGTGATACTGCATTGTACGTAAGTACCACAAGTTCTTTATCCATTTTTCACTTTCTGTGATATTGAACTTGTACGGTAAACGAGGTTCTTGTAAACAGAGGCGTCCCAAACATTGGGGTGGCTGTATCTTTTTGATTTTAATTTCCCTAAGCTATAGGACCATAAGTGGAAGTGCCCTAGGCTCTGTTGCTTTGTTTTTTAGATGTTTCAGGAAACACCATACACTTCTCCCGAGTGTCTGTTGGCAATGTACATCCCGCCCATCAGCATAACAAGGCTCCCAGTTCTCCATGGCCTGTCCTGCCTTTCTGGATTTTACACTTTTTTCAGATGGCCCTTTTGACCGGGGGGAAGTGAGACTTCATTGTAGTGCAGATTTCCTTTGCAAGCTTGCTTGGTTGGCCAAAAAGGGCGTATGCGTTTTTTCCTGAATATATTCAGGAAAAAACGCATACGCCCTTTTTGGCCAAGTGCATCATTGTGGACGTTCTGCCTCTTTTCCTATGCTTTCAATGCAATTCCAGTCTACCTCCTGAAATCGGTTTCCTGCAATTCTGCCCCGCTTTCAAGTCCTCTTGGCAGCCTTACTTCAGTATATTTTTGGACGATAGTTGTCATTTATAACTCTGCAGGTTTGTGAATTACAGTGCCCCTGAGCTCCTTTCTTCAACTCGTTTTCTTGTGAGCTGGCCGCAACACCACAGGATGGCTTCAGGCCCTAATCTGGTTCCGGCACGGCACGCTGAGCCTTTGGTTATTTCCTCTTCCTGGTGGGAAATGAGAGTTAAATTTGCCCGTCCAGACACCTCCAGCTAGTCTCTCATTGGTTCTCGCTATTCCTGTTCATCTTCCGCAGAAATTGCAAACTGGGCCAAACAGGAGGTTAAAGGGACTGACTCTCCAAGTCGGGAGAGTGTTAGTAAAGCGTCTGGAATGTTGCACCCGAGTACCAGGGTACGAAAACTGAGACATATTTGAACTCGTCTCCCGATCACATGGTTGATCATACTCTAGGTTCCACATGCATGTTTTAGCTGAAGGAAGAATACCTTAAACCTGGGTAGTTGAAACCCGTGGAATGGGTACCATGCAATATGACTTCAAAGGGTCTTCATTTGCTCACCGAACCTCTCCAATCCTATCACTGCTGCGTTTATGTCCCTGTACACATGCTTGATTCTCTTTCGGAGACATAGCAATCCATAGGTTTTAAGATACTTAAGAGTCAGGTACACTCTTAGGCGTTTAATATGCGGTGTTGAGTCCATTTCGTTGAGCAAGGAGTAGCTCTTGTCTATTCCATATTTGGCTTAAGGAACTTTATCTGTGCTCATTTCAATCTCTGGTTTTATGCAGCACCCCAACTCACCTTTACCCTTAAACAAGCATAAGTTGGTTTTCTAAATTTGAGACCCTGTTCTGTTCTGTAATTCAGTTCCTGTGTAGCCAAGTTTACATTCCATGTATTACTGATATCTTATGATGTTTCTTTTTCTGTGTGACTTATTTCAGTTAGAATCATCGTACCTGAATCCACTCATTGTGCTGCTACGGGCCTGATGACATAGATTTCACTGCTGAGTGATACTGCATTGTACGTAAGTACCACAAGTTCTTTATCCATTTTTCACTTTCTGTGATATTGAACTTGTACGGTAAACCAGGTTCTTGTAAACAGAGGCGTCCCAAACATTGGGGTGGCTGTATCTTTTTGATTTTAATTTCCCTAAGCTATAGGACCATAAGTGGAAGTGCCCTAGGCTCTGTTGCTTTGTTTTTTAGATGTTTCAGGAAACACCATACACTTCTCCCGAGTATCTGTTGGCAATTTACATCCCGCCCATCAGCATAACAAGGCTCCCAGTTCTCCATGGCCTGTCCTGCCTTTCTGGATTTTACACTTTTTTCAGATGGCCCTTTTGACCGGGGGGAAGTGAGACTTCATTGTAGTGCAGATTTCCTTTGCAAGCTTGCTTGGTTGGCCAAAAAGTGCGTATGCGTTTTTTCCTGAATATATTCAGGAAAAAACGCATACGCCCTTTTTGGCCAAGTGCATCATTGTGGACGTTCTGCCTCTTTTCCTATGCTTTCAATGCAATTCCAGTCTACCTCCTGAAATCGGTTTCCTGCAATTCTGCCCCGCTTTCAAGTCCTCTTGGCAGCCTTATTTCAGTATATTTTTGGACGATAGTTGTCATTTATAACTCTGCAGGTTTGTGAATTACAGTGCCCCTGAGCTCCTTTCTTCAACTCGCTTTCATGTGACCTGGCCGCAACACCGCAGGATGGCTTCAGGCCCTAATCTGGTTCCGGCACGGCACGCTGAGCCTTTGGTTATTTCCTCTTCCTGGTGGGAAATGAGAGTTAAATTTGCCCGTCCAGACACCTCCAGCTAGTCTCTCATTGGTTCTCGCTATTCCTGTTCATCTTCCGCAGAAATTGCAAACTGGGCCAAACAGGAGGTTAAAGGGACTGACTCTCCAAGTCGGGAGAGTGTTAGTAAAGCGTCTGGAATGTTGCACCCGAGTACCAGGGTACGAAAACTGAGACATATTTGAACACGTCTCCCGATCACATGGTTGATCATACTCTAGGTTCCACATGCATGTTTTAGCTGAAGGAAGAATACCTTAAACCTGGGTAGTTGAAACCCGTGGAATGGGTACCATGCAATATGACTTCAAAGGGTCTTCATTTGCTCACCGAACCTCTCCAATCCTATCACTGCTGCGTTTATGTCCCTGTACACATGCTTGATTCTCTTTCGGAGACATAGCAATCCATAGGTTTTAAGATACTTAAGAGTCAGGTACATTCTTAGGCGTTTAATATGCGGTGTTGAGTCCATTTCGTTGAGCAAGGAGTAGCTCTTGTCTATTCCATATTTGGCTTAAGGAACTTTATCTGTGCTCATTTCAATCTCTGGTTTTATGCAGCACCCCAACTCACCTTTACCCTTAAACAAGCATAAGTTGGTTTTCGAAATTTGAGACCCTGTTCTGTCCTGTAATTCAGTTCCTGTGTAGCCAAGTTTACATTCCGTGTATTACTGATATCTTATGATGTTTCTTTTTCTGTGTGACTTATTTCAGTTAGAATCATCGTACCTGAATCCACTCATTGTGCTGCTACGGGCCTGATGACATAGATTTCACTGCTGAGTGATACTGCATTGTACGTAAGTACCACAAGTTCTTTATCCATTTTTCACTTTCTGTGATATTGAACTTGTACGGTAAACGAGGTTCTTGTAAACAGAGGCGTCCCAAACATTGGGGTGGCTGTATCTTTTTGATTTTAATTTCCCTAAGCTATAGGACCATAAGTGGAAGTGCCCTAGGCTCTGTTGCTTTGTTTTTTAGACGTTTCAGGAAACACCATACACTTCTCCCGAGTGTCTGTTGGCAATTTACATCCCGCCCATCAGCATAACAAGGCTCCCAGTTCTCCATGGCCTGTCCTGCCTTTCTGGATTTTACACTTTTTTCAGATTGCCCTTTTGACCGGGGGGAAGTGAGACTTCATTGTAGTGCAGATTTCCTTTGCAAGCTTGCTTGGTTGGCCAAAAAGGGCGTATGCGTTTTTTCCTGAATATATTCAGGAAAAAACGCATACGCCCTTTTTGGCCAAGTGCATCATTGTGGACGTTCTGCCTCTTTTCCTATGCTTTCAATGCAATTCCAGTCTACCTCCTGAAATCGGTTTCCTGCAATTCTGCCCCGCTTTCAAGTCCTCTTGGCAGCCTTACTTCAGTATATTTTTGGACGATAGTTGTCATTTATAACTCTGCAGGTTTGTGAATTACAGTGCCCTGAGCTCCTTTCTTCAACTCGCTTTCTTGTGAGCTGGCCGCAACACCGCAGGATGGCTTCAGGCCCTAATCTGGTTCCGGCACGGCACGCTGAGCCTTTGGTTATTTCCTCTTCCTGGTGGGAAATGAGAGTTAAATTTGCCCGTCCAGACACCTCCAGCTAGTCTCTCATTGGTTCTCGCTATTCCTGTTCATCTTCCGCAGAAATTGCAAACTGGGCCAAACAGGAGGTTAAAGGGACTGACTCTCCAAGTCGGGAGAGTGTTAGTAAAGCGTCTGGAATGTTGCAACCGAGTACCAGGGTACGAAAACTGAGACATATTTGAATACGTCTCCCGATCACATGGTTGATCATACTCTAGGTTCCACATGCATGTTTTAGCTGAAGGAAGAATACCTTAAACCTGGGTAGTTGAAACCCGTGGAATGGGTACCATGCAATATGACTTCAAAGGGTCTTCATTTGCTCACCGAACCTCTCCAATCCTATCACTGCTGCGTTTATGTCCCTGTACACATGCTTGATTCTCTTTCAGAGACATAGCAATCCATAGGTTTTAAGATACTTAAGAGTCAGGTACATTCTTAGGCGTTTAATATGCGGTGTTGAGTCCATTTCGTTGAGCAAGGAGTAGCTCTTGTCTATTCCATATTTGGCTTAAGGAACTTTATCTGTGCTCATTTCAATCTCTGGTTTTATGCAGCACCCCAACTCACCTTTCCCCTTAAACAAGCATAAGTTGGTTTTCTAAATTTGAGACCCTGTTCTGTTCTGTAATTCAGTTCCTGTGTAGCCAAGTTTACATTCCGTGTATTACTGATATCTTATGATGTTTCTTTTTCTGTGTGACTTATTTCAGTTAGAATCATCGTACCTGAATCCACTCATTGTGCTGCTACGGGCCTGATGACATAGATTTCACTGCTGAGTGATACTGCATTGTACGTAAGTACCACAAGTTCTTTATCCATTTTTCACTTTCTGTGATATTGAACTTGTACGGTAAACAAGGTTCTTGTAAACAGAGGCGTCCCAAACATTGGGGTGGCTGTATCTTTTTGATTTTAATTTCCCTAAGCTATAGGACCATAAGTGGAAGTGCCCTAGGCTCTGTTGCTTTGTTTTTTAGATGTTTCAGGAAACACCATAAACTTCTCCCAAGTGTCTGTTGGCAATTTACATCCCGCCCATCAGCATAACAAGGCTCCCAGTTCTCCATGGCCTGTCCTGCCTTTCTGGATTTTACACTTTTTTCAGATGGCCTTTTTGACCGGGGGGAAGTGAGACTTCATTGTAGTGCAGATTTCCTTTGCAAGCTTGCTTGGTTGGCCAAAAAGGGCGTATGCGTTTTTTCCTGAATATATTCAGGAAAAAACGCATACGCCCTTTTTGGCCAAGTGCATCATTGTGGACGTTCTGCCTCTTTTCCTATGCTTTCAATGCAATTCCAGTCTACCTCCTGAAATCGGTTTCCTGCAATTCTGCCCCGCTTTCAAGTCCTCTTGGCAGCCTTACTTCAGTATATTTTTGGACGATAGTTGTCATTTATAACTCTGCAGGTTTGTGAATTACAGTGCCCCTGAGCTCCTTTCTTCAACTCCTTTTCTTGTGAGCTGGCCGCAACACCACAGGATGGCTTCAGGCCCTAATCTGGTTCCGGCACGGCACGCTGAGCCTTTGGTTATTTCCTCTTCCTGGTGGGAAATGAGAGTTAAATTTGCCCGTCCAGACACCTCCAGCTAGTCTCTCATTGGTTCTCGCTATTCCTGTTCATCTTCCGCAGAAATTGCAAACTGGGCCAAACAGGAGGTTAAAGGGACTGACTCTCCAAGTCGGGAGAGTGTTAGTAAAGCGTCTGGAATGTTGCAACCGAGTACCAGGGTACGAAAACTGAGACATATTTGAACACGTCTCCCGATCACATGGTTGATCATACTCTAGGTTCCACATGCATGTTTTAGCTGAAGGAAGAATACCTTAAACCTGGGTAGTTGAAACCCGTGGAATGGGTACCATGCAATATGACTTCAAAGGGTCTTCATTTGCTCACCGAACCTCTCCAATCCTATCACTGCTGCGTTTATGTCCCTGTACACATGCTTGATTCTCTTTCGGAGACATAGCAATCCATAGGTTTTAAGATACTTAAGAGTCAGGTACATTCTTAGGCGTTTAATATGCGGTGTTGAGTCCATTTCGTTGAGCAAGGAGTAGCTCTTGTCTATTCCATATTTGGCTTAAGGAACTTTATCTGTGCTCATTTCAATCTCTGGTTTTATGCAGCACCCCAACTCACCTTTCCCCTTAAACAAGCATAAGTTGGTTTTCTAAATTTGAGACCCTGTTCTGTTCTGTAATTCAGTTCCTGTGTAGCCAAGTTTACATTCCGTGTATTACTGATATCTTATGATGTTTCTTTTTCTGTGTGACTTATTTCAGTTAGAATCATCGTACCTGAATCCACTCATTGTGCTGCTACGGGCCTGATGACATAGATTTCACTGCTGAGTGATACTGCATTGTACGTAAGTACCACAAGTTCTTTATCCATTTTTCACTTTCTGTGATATTGAACTTGTACGGTAAACGAGGTTCTTGTAAACAGAGGCGTCCCAAACATTGGGGTGGCTGTATCTTTTTGATTTTAATTTCCCTAAGCTATAGGACCATAAGTGGAAGTGCCCTAGGCTCTGTTGCTTTGTTTTTTAGATGTTTCAGGAAACACCATACACTTCTCCCGAGTGTCTGTTGGCAATGTACATCCCGCCCATCAGTATAACAAGGCTCCCAGTTCTCCATGGCCTGTCCTGCCTTTCTGGATTTTACACTTTTTTCAGATGGCCCTTTTGACCGGGGGGAAGTGAGACTTCATTGTAGTGCAGATTTCCTTTGCAAGCTTGCTTGGTTGGCCAAAAAGGGCGTATGCGTTTTTTCCTGACTATATTCAGGAAAAAACGCATACGCCCTTTTTGGCCAAGTGCATCATTGTGGACGTTCTGCCTCTTTTCCTATGCTTTCGATGCAATTCCAGTCTACCTCCTGAAATCGGTTTCCTGCAATTCTGCCCCGCTTTCAAGTCCTCTTGGCAGCCTTACTTCAGTATATTTTTGGACGATAGTTGTCATTTATAACTCTGCAGGTTTGTGAATTACAGTGCCCCTGAGCTCCTTTCTTCAACTCTCTTTCTTGTGAGCTGGCCGCAACACCGCAGGATGGCTTCAGGCCCTAATCTGGTTCCGGCACGGCACGCTGAGCCTTTGGTTATTTCCTCTTCCTGGTGGGAAATGAGAGTTAAATTTGCCCGTCCAGACACCACCAGCTAGTCTCTCATTGGTTCTCGCTATTCCTGTTCATCTTCCGCAGAAATTGCAAACTGGGCCAAACAGGAGGTTAAAGGGACTGACTCTCCAAGTCGGGAGAGTGTTAGTAAAGCGTCTGGAATGTTGCACCCGAGTACCAGGGTACGAAAACTGAGACATATTTGAACACGTCTCCCGATCACATGGTTGATCATACTCTAGGTTCCACATGCATGTTTTAGCTGAAGGAAGAATACCTTAAACCTGGGTAGTTGAAACCCGTGGAATGGGTACCATGCAATATGACTTCAAAGGGTCTTCATTTGCTCACCGAACCTCTCCAATCCTATCACTGCTGCGTTTACGTCCCTGTACACATGCTTGATTCTCTTTCGGAGACATAGCAATCCATAGGTTTTAAGATACTTAAGAGTCAGGTACACTCTTAGGCGTTTAATATGCGGTGTTGAGTCCATTTCGTTGAGCAAGGAGTAGCTCTTGTCTATTCCATATTTGGCTTAAGGAACTTTATCTGTGCTCATTTCAATCTCTGGTTTTATGCAGCACCCCAACTCACCTTTCCCCTTAAACAAGCATAAGTTGGTTTTCTAAATTTGAGATCCTGTTCTGTTCTGTAATTCAGTTCCTGTGTAGCCAAGTTTACATTCCGTGTATTACTGATATCTTATGATGTTTCTTTTTCTGTGTGACTTATTTCAGTTAGAATCATCGTACCTGAATCCACTCATTGTGCTGCTACGGGCCTGATGACATAGATTTCACTGCTGAGTGATACTGCATTGTACGTAAGTACCACAAGTTCTTTATCCATTTTTCACTTTCTGTGATATTGAACTTGTACGGTAAACGAGGTTCTTGTAAACAGAGGCGTCCCAAACATTGGGGTGGCTGTATCTTTTTGATTTTAATTTCCCTAAGCTATAGGACCATAAGTGGAAGTGCCCTAGGCTCTGTTGCTTTGTTTTTTAGATGTTTCAGGAAACACCATACACTTCTCCCGAGTGTCTGTTGGCAATTTACATCCCGCCCATCAGCATAACAAGGCTCCCAGTTCTCCATGGCCTGTCCTGCCTTTCTGGATTTTACACTTTTTTCAGATGGCCCTTTTGACCGGGGGGAAGTGAGACTTCATTGTAGTGCAGATTTCCTTTGCAAGCTTGCTTGGTTGGCCAAAAAGGGCGTATGCGTTTTTTCCTGAATATATTCAGGAAAAAACGCATACGCACTTTTTGGCCAAGTGCATCATTGTGGACGTTCTGCCTCTTTTCCTATGCTTTCGATGCAATTCCAGTCTACCTCCTGAAATCGGTTTCCTGCAATTCTGCCCCGCTTTCAAGTCCTCTTGGCAGCCTTACTTCAGTATATTTTTGGACGATAGTTGTCATTTATAACTCTGCAGGTTTGTGAATTACAGTGCCCCTGAGCTCCTTTCTTCAACTCGCTTTCTTGTGAGCTGGCCGCAACACCGCAGGATGGCTTCAGGCCCTAATCTGGTTCCGGCACGGCACGCTGAGCCTTTGGTTATTTCCTCTTCCTGGTGGGAAATGAGAGTTAAATTTGCCCGTCCAGACACCTCCAGCTAGTCTCTCATTGGTTCTCGCTATTCCTGTTCATCTTCCGCAGAAATTGCAAACTGGGCCAAACAGGAGGTTAAAGGGACTGACTCTCCAAGTCGGGAGAGTGTTAGTAAAGCGTCTGGAATGTTGCACCCGAGTACCAGGGTACGAAAACTGAGACATATTTGAACACGTCTCCCGATCACATGGTTGATCATACTCTAGGTTCCACATGCATGTTTTAGCTGAAGGAAGAATACCTTAAACCTGGGTAGTTGAAACCCGTGGAATGGGTACCATGCAATATGACTTCAAAGGGTCTTCATTTGCTCACCGAACCTCTCCAATCCTATCACTGCTGCGTTTACGTCCCTGTACACATGCTTGATTCTCTTTCGGAGACATAGCAATCCATAGGTTTTAAGATACTTAAGAGTCAGGTACATTTTTAGGCGTTTAATATGCGGTGTTGAGTCCATTTCGTTGAGCAAGGAGTAGCTCTTGTCTATTCCATATTTGGCTTAAGGAACTTTATCTGTGCTCATTTCAATCTCTGGTTTTATGCAGCACCCCAACTCACCTTTACCCTTAAACAAGCATAAGGTGGTTTTCTAAATTTGAGACCCTGTTCTGTTCTGTAATTCAGTTCCTGTGTAGCCAAGTTTACATTCCGTGTATTACTGATATCTTATGATGTTTCTTTTTCTGTGTGACTTATTTCAGTTAGAATCATCGTACCTGAATCCACTCATTGTGCTGCTACGGGCCTGATGACATAGATTTCACTGCTGAGTGATACTGCATTGTACGTAAGTACCACAAGTTCTTTATCCATTTTTCACTTTCTGTGATATTGAACTTGTACGGTAAACGAGGTTCTTGTAAACAGAGGCGTCCCAAACATTGGGGTGGCTGTATCTTTTTGATTTTAATTTCCCTAAGCTATAGGACCATAAGTGGAAGTGCCCTAGGCTCTGTTGCTTTGTTTTTTAGATGTTTCAGGAAACACCATACACTTCTCCCGAGTGTCTGTTGGCAATTTACATCCCGCCCATCAGCATAACAAGGCTCCCAGTTCTCCATGGCCTGTCCTGCCTTTCTGGATTTTACACTTTTTTCAGATGGCCCTTTTGACCGGGGGGAAGTGAGACTTCATTGTAGTGCAGATTTCCTTTGCAAGCTTGCTTGGTTGGCCAAAAAGGGCGTATGCGTTTTTTCCTGAATATATTCAGGAAAAAACGCATACGCCCTTTTTGGCCAAGTGCATCATTGTGGACGTTCTGCCTCTTTTCCTATGCTTTCAATGCAATTCCAGTCTACCTCCTGAAATCGGTTTCCTGCAATTCTGCCCCGCTTTCAAGTCCTCTTGGCAGCCTTACTTCAGTATATTTTTGGACGATAGTTGTCATTTATAACTCTGCAGGTTTGTGAATTACAGTGCCCCTGAGCTCCTTTCTTCAACTCTCTTTCTTGTGAGCTGGCCGCAACACCGCAGGATGGCTTCAGGCCCTAATCTGGTTCCGGCACGGCACGCTGAGCCTTTGGTTATTTCCTCTTCCTGGTGGGAAATGAGAGTTAAATTTGCCCGTCCAGACACCTCCAGCTAGTCTCTCATTGGTTCTCGCTATTCCTGTTCATCTTCCGCAGAAATTGCAAACTGGGCCAAACAGGAGGTTAAAGGGACTGACTCTCCAAGTCGGGAGAGTGTTAGTAAAGCGTCTGGAATGTTGCACCCGAGTACCAGGGTACGAAAACTGAGACATATTTGAACACGTCTCCCGATCACATGGTTGATCATACTCTAGGTTCCACATGCATGTTTTAGCTGAAGGAAGAATACCTTAAACCTGGGTAGTTGAAACCCGTGGAATGGGTACCATGCAATATGACTTCAAAGGGTCTTCATTTGCTCACCGAACCTCTCCAATCCTATCACTGCTGTGTTTACGTCCCTGTACACATGCTTGATTCTCTTTCGGAGACATAGCAATCCATAGGTTTTAAGATACTTAAGAGTCAGGTACACTCTTAGGCGTTTAATATGCGGTGTTGAGTCCATTTCGTTGAGCAAGGAGTAGCTCTTGTCTATTCCATATTTGGCTTAAGGAACTTTATCTGTGCTCATTTCAATCTCTGGTTTTATGCAGCACCCCAACTCACCTTTCCCCTTAAACAAGCATAAGTTGGTTTTCTAAATTTGAGACCCTGTTCTGTTCTGTAATTCAGTTCCTGTGTAGCCAAGTTTACATTCCGTGTATTACTGATATCTTATGATGTTTCTTTTTCTGTGTGACTTATTTCAGTTAGAATCATCGTACCTGAATCCACTCATTGTGCTGCTACGGGCCTGATGACATAGATTTCACTGCTGAGTGATACTGCATTGTACGTAAGTACCACAAGTTCTTTATCCATTTTTCACTTTCTGTGATATTGAACTTGTACGGTAAACGAGGTTCTTGTAAACAGAGGCGTCCCAAACATTGGGGTGGCTGTATCTTTTTGATTTTAATTTCCCTAAGCTATAGGACCATAAGTGGAAGTGCCCTAGGCTCTGTTGCTTTGTTTTTTAGATGTTTCAGGAAACACCATACACTTCTCCCGAGTGTCTGTTGGCAATTTACATCCCGCCCATCAGCATAACAAGGCTCCCAGTTCTCCATGGCCTGTCCTGCCTTTCTGGATTTTACACTTTTTTCAGATGGCCCTTTTGACCGGGGGGAAGTGAGACTTCATTGTAGTGCAGATTTCCTTTGCAAGCTTGCTTGGTTGGCCAAAAAGGGCGTATGCGTTTTTTCCTGAATATATTCAGGAAAAAACGCATACGCCCTTTTTGGCCAAGTGCATCATTGTGGACGTTCTGCCTCTTTTCCTATGCTTTCGATGCAATTCCAGTCTACCTCCTGAAATCGGTTTCCTGCAATTCTGCCCCGCTTTCAAGTCCTCTTGGCAGCCTTACTTCAGTATATTTTTGGACGATAGTTGTCATTTATAACTCTGCAGGTTTGTGAATTACAGTGCCCCTGAGCTCCTTTCTTCAACTCGTTTTCTTGTGAGCTGGCCGCAACACCGCAGGATGGCTTCAGGCCCTAATCTGGTTCCGGCACGGCACGCTGAGCCTTTGGTTATTTCCTCTTCCTGGTGGGAAATGAGAGTTAAATTTGCCCGTCCAGACACCTCCAGCTAGTCTCTCATTGGTTCTCGCTATTCCTGTTCATCTTCCGCAGAAATTGCAAACTGGGCCAAACAGGAGATTAAAGGGACTGACTCTCCAAGTCGGGAGAGTGTTAGTAAAGCGTCTGGAATGTTGCACCCGAGTACCAGGGTACGAAAACTGAGACATATTTGAACACGTCTCCCGATCACATGGTTGATCATACTCTAGGTTCCACATGCATGTTTTAGCTGAAGGAAGAATACCTTAAACCTGGGTAGTTGAAACCCGTGGAATGGGTACCATGCAATATGACTTCAAAGGGTCTTCATTTGCTCACCGAACCTCTCCAATCCTATCACTGCTGCGTTTACGTCCCTGTACACATGCTTGATTCTCTTTCGGAGACATAGCAATCCATAGGTTTTAAGATACTTAAGAGTCAGGTACACTCTTAGGCGTTTAATATGCGGTGTTGAGTCCATTTCGTTGAGCAAGGAGTAGCTCTTGTCTATTCCATATTTGGCTTAAGGAACTTTATCTGTGCTCATTTCAATCTCTGGTTTTATGCAGCACCCCAACTCACCTTTCCCCTTAAACAAGCATAAGTTGGTTTTCTAAATTTGAGACCCTGTTCTGTTCTGTAATTCAGTTCCTGTGTAGCCAAGTTTACATTCCGTGTATTACTGATATCTTATGATGTTTCTTTTTCTGTGTGACTTATTTCAGTTAGAATCATCGTACCTGAATCCACTCATTGTGCTGCTACGGGCCTGATGACATAGATTTCACTGCTGAGTGATACTGCATTGTACGTAAGTACCACAAGTTCTTTATCCATTTTTCACTTTCTGTGATATTGAACTTGTACGGTAAACGAGGTTCTTGTAAACAGAGGCGTCCCAAACATTGGGGTGGCTGTATCTTTTTGATTTTAATTTCCCTAAGCTATAGGACCATAAGTGGAAGTGCCCTAGGCTCTGTTGCTTTGTTTTTTAGACGTTTCAGGAAACACCATACACTTCTCCCGAGTGTCTGTTGGCAATTTACATCCCGCCCATCAGCATAACAAGGCTCCCAGTTCTCCATGGCCTGTCCTGCCTTTCTGGATTTTACACTTTTTTCAGATGGCCCTTTTGACCGGGGGGAAGTGAGACTTCATTGTAGTGCAGATTTCCTTTGCAAGCTTGCTTGGTTGGCCAAAAAGGGCGTATGCGTTTTTTCCTGAATATATTCAGGAAAAAACGCATACGGCCTTTTTGGCCAAGTGCATCATTGTGGACGTTCTGCCTCTTTTCCTATGCTTTCGATGCAATTCCAGTCTACCTCCTGAAATCGGTTTCCTGCAATTCTGCCCCGCTTTCAAGTCCTCTTGGCAGCCTTACTTCAGTATATTTTTGGACGATAGTTGTCATTTATAACTCTGCAGGTTTGTGAATTACAGTGCCCCTGAGCTCCTTTCTTCAACTCGTTTTCTTGTGAGCTGGCCGCAACACCGCAGGATGGCTTCAGGCCCTAATCTGGTTCCGGCACGGCACGCTGAGCCTTTGGTTATTTCCTCTTCCTGGTGGGAAATGAGAGTTAAATTTGCCCGTCCAGACACCTCCAGCTAGTCTCTCATTGGTTCTCGCTATTCCTGTTCATCTTCCGCAGAAATTGCAAACTGGGCCAAACAGGAGGTTAAAGGGACTGACTCTCCAAGTCGGGAGAGTGTTAGTAAAGCGTCTGGAATGTTGCACCCGAGTACCAGGGTACGAAAACTGAGACATATTTGAACACGTCTCCCGATCACATGGTTGATCATACTCTAGGTTCCACATGCATGTTTTAGCTGAAGGAAGAATACCTTAAACCTGGGTAGTTGAAACCCGTGGAATGGGTACCATGCAATATGACTTCAAAGGGTCTTCATTTGCTCACCGAACCTCTCCAATCCTATCACTGCTGCGTTTACGTCCCTGTACACATGCTTGATTCTCTTTCGGAGACATAGCAATCCATAGGTTTTAAGATACTTAAGAGTCAGGTACACTCTTAGGCGTTTAATATGCGGTGTTGAGTCCATTTCGTTGAGCAAGGAGTAGCTCTTGTCTATTCCATATTTGGCTTAAGGAACTTTATCTGTGCTCATTTCAATCTCTGGTTTTATGCAGCACCCCAACTCACCTTTCCCCTTAAACAAGCATAAGTTGGTTTTCTAAATTTGAGACCCTGTTCTGTTCTGTAATTCAGTTCCTGTGTAGCCAAGTTTACATTCCGTGTATTACTGATATCTTATGATGTTTCTTTTTCTGTGTGACTTATTTCAGTTAGAATCATCGTACCTGAATCCACTCATTGTGCTGCTACGGGCCTGATGACATAGATTTCACTGCTGAGTGATACTGCATTGTACGTAAGTACCACAAGTTCTTTATCCATTTTTCACTTTCTGTGATATTGAACTTGTACGGTAAACGAGGTTCTTGTAAACAGAGGCGTCCCAAACATTGGGGTGGCTGTATCTTTTTGATTTTAATTTCCCTAAGCTATAGGACCATAAGTGGAAGTGCCCTAGGCTCTGTTGCTTTGTTTTTTAGACGTTTCAGGAAACACCATACACTTCTCCCGAGTGTCTGTTGGCAATTTACATCCCGCCCATCAGCATAACAAGGCTCCCAGTTCTCCATGGCCTGTCCTGCCTTTCTGGATTTTACACTTTTTTCAGATGGCCCTTTTGACCGGGGGGAAGTGAGACTTCATTGTAGTGCAGATTTCCTTTGCAAGCTTGCTTGGTTGGCCAAAAAGGGCGTATGCGTTTTTTCCTGAATATATTCAGGAAAAAACGCATACGGCCTTTTTGGCCAAGTGCATCATTGTGGACGTTCTGCCTCTTTTCCTATGCTTTCGATGCAATTCCAGTCTACCTCCTGAAATCGGTTTCCTGCAATTCTGCCCCGCTTTCAAGTCCTCTTGGCAGCCTTACTTCAGTATATTTTTGGACGATAGTTGTCATTTATAACTCTGCAGGTTTGTGAATTACAGTGCCCCTGAGCTCCTTTCTTCAACTCGCTTTCTTGTGAGCTGGCCGCAACACCGCAGGATGGCTTCAGGCCCTAATCTGGTTCCGGCACGGCACGCTGAGCCTTTGGTTATTTCCTCTTCCTGGTGGGAAATGAGAGTTAAATTTGCCCGTCCAGACACCTCCAGCTAGTCTCTCATTGGTTCTCGCTATTCCTGTTCATCTTCCGCAGAAATTGCAAACTGGGCCAAACAGGAGGTTAAAGGGACTGACTCTCCAAGTCGGGAGAGTGTTAGTAAAGCGTCTGGAATGTTGCACCCGAGTACCAGGGTACGAAAACTGAGACATATTTGAACACGTCTCCCGATCACATGGTTGATCATACTCTAGGTTCCACATGCATGTTTTAGCTGAAGGAAGAATACCTTAAACCTGGGTAGTTGAAACCCGTGGAATGGGTACCATGCAATATGACTTCAAAGGGTCTTCATTTGCTCACCGAACCTCTCCAATCCTATCACTGCTGCGTTTACGTCCCTGTACACATGCTTGATTCTCTTTCGGAGACATAGCAATCCATAGGTTTTAAGATACTTAAGAGTCAGGTACATTCTTAGGCGTTTAATATGCGGTGTTGAGTCCATTTCGTTGAGCAAGGAGTAGCTCTTGTCTATTCCATATTTGGCTTAAGGAACTTTATCTGTGCTCATTTCAATCTCTGGTTTTATGCAGCACCCCAACTCACCTTTCCCCTTAAACAAGCATAAGTTGGTTTTCTAAATTTGAGACCCTGTTCTGTTCTGTAATTCAGTTCCTGTGTAGCCAAGTTTACATTCCGTGTATTACTGATATCTTATGATGTTTCTTTTTCTGTGTGACTTATTTCAGTTAGAATCATCGTACCTGAATCCACTCATTGTGCTGCTACGGGCCTGATGACATAGATTTCACTGCTGAGTGATACTGCATTGTACGTAAGTACCACAAGTTCTTTATCCATTTTTCACTTTCTGTGATATTGAACTTGTACGGTAAACGAGGTTCTTGTAAACAGAGGCGTCCCAAACATTGGGGTGGCTGTATCTTTTTGATTTTAATTTCCCTAAGCTATAGGACCATAAGTGGAAGTGCCCTAGGCTCTGTTGCTTTGTTTTTTAGATGTTTCAGGAAACACCATACACTTCTCCCGAGTGTCTGTTGGCAATTTACATCCCGCCCATCAGCATAACAAGGCTCCCAGTTCTCCATGGCCTGTCCTGCCTTTCTGGATTTTACACTTTTTTCAGATGGCCCTTTTGACCGGGGGGAAGTGAGACTTCATTGTAGTGCAGATTTCCTTTGCAAGCTTGCTTGGTTGGCCAAAAAGGGCGTATGCGTTTTTTCCTGAATATATTCAGGAAAAAACGCATACGCCCTTTTTGGCCAAGTGCATCATTGTGGACGTTCTGCCTCTTTTCCTATGCTTTCGATGCAATTCCAGTCTACCTCCTGAAATCGGTTTCCTGCAATTCTGCCCCGCTTTCAAGTCCTCTTGGCAGCCTTACTTCAGTATATTTTTGGACGATAGTTGTCATTTATAACTCTGCAGGTTTGTGAATTACAGTGCCCCTGAGCTCCTTTCTTCAACTCGCTTTCTTGTGAGCTGGCCGCAACACCGCAGGATGGCTTCAGGCCCTAATCTGGTTCCGGCACGGCACGCTGAGCCTTTGGTTATTTCCTCTTCCTGGTGGGAAATGAGAGTTAAATTTGCCCGTCCAGACACCTCCAGCTAGTCTCTCATTGGTTCTCGCTATTCCTGTTCATCTTCCGCAGAAATTGCAAACTGGGCCAAACAGGAGGTTAAAGGGACTGACTCTCCAAGTCGGGAGAGTGTTAGTAAAGCGTCTGGAATGTTGCACCCGAGTACCAGGGTACGAAAACTGAGACATATTTGAACACGTCTCCCGATCACATGGTTGATCATACTCTAGGTTCCACATGCATGTTTTAGCTGAAGGAAGAATACCTTAAACCTGGGTAGTTGAAACCCGTGGAATGGGTACCATGCAATATGACTTCAAAGGGTCTTCATTTGCTCACCGAACCTCTCCAATCCTATCACTGCTGCGTTTACGTCCCTGTACACATGCTTGATTCTCTTTCGGAGACATAGCAATCCATAGGTTTTAAGATACTTAAGAGTCAGGTACACTCTTAGGCGTTTAATATGCGGTGTTGAGTCCATTTCATTGAGCAAGGAGTAGCTCTTGTCTATTCCATATTTGGCTTAAGGAACTTTATCTGTGCTCATTTCAATCTCTGGTTTTATGCAGCACCCCAACTCACCTTTACCCTTAAACAAGCATAAGGTGGTTTTCTAAATTTGAGACCCTGTTCTGTTCTGTAATTCAGTTCCTGTGTAGCCAAGTTTACATTCCGTGTATTACTGATATCTTATGATGTTTCTTTTTCTGTGTGACTTATTTCAGTTAGAATCATCGTACCTGAATCCACTCATTGTGCTGCTACGGGCCTGATGACATAGATTTCACTGCTGAGTGATACTGCATTGTACGTAAGTACCACAAGTTCTTTATCCATTTTTCACTTTCTGTGATATTGAACTTGTACGGTAAACGAGGTTCTTGTAAACAGAGGCGTCCCAAACATTGGGGTGGCTGTATCTTTTTGATTTTAATTTCCCTAAGCTATAGGACCATAAGTGGAAGTGCCCTAGGCTCTGTTGCTTTGTTTTTTAGATGTTTCAGGAAACACCATACACTTCTCCCGAGTGTCTGTTGGCAATTTACATCCCGCCCATCAGCATAACAAGGCTCCCAGTTCTCCATGGCCTGTCCTGCCTTTCTGGATTTTACACTTTTTTCAGATGGCCCTTTTGACCGGGGGGAAGTGAGACTTCATTGTAGTGCAGATTTCCTTTGCAAACTTGCTTGGTTGGCCAAAAAGGGCGTATGCGTTTTTTCCTGAATATATTCAGGAAAAAACGCATACGCCCTTTTTGGCCAAGTGCATCATTGTGGACGTTCTGCCTCTTTTCCTATGCTTTCGATGCAATTCCAGTCTACCTCCTGAAATCGGTTTCCTGCAATTCTGCCCCGCTTTCAAGTCCTCTTGGCAGCCTTACTTCAGTATATTTTTGGACGATAGTTGTCATTTATAACTCTGCAGGTTTGTGAATTACAGTGCCCCTGAGCTCCTTTCTTCAACTCGCTTTCTTGTGAGCTGGCCGCAACACCGCAGGATGGCTTCAGGCCCTAATCTGGTTCCGGCACGGCACGCTGAGCCTTTGGTTATTTCCTCTTCCTGGTGGGAAATGAGAGTTAAATTTGCCCGTCCAGACACCTCCAGCTAGTCTCTCATTGGTTCTCGCTATTCCTGTTCATCTTCCGCAGAAATTGCAAACTGGGCCAAACAGGAGGTTAAAGGGACTGACTCTCCAAGTCGGGAGAGTGTTAGTAAAGCGTCTGGAATGTTGCACCCGAGTACCAGGGTACGAAAACTGAGATATATTTGAACACGTCTCCCGATCACATGGTTGATCATACTCTAGGTTCCACATGCATGTTTTAGCTGAAGGAAGAATACCTTAAACCTGGGTAGTTGAAACCCGTGGAATGGGTACCATGCAATATGACTTCAAAGGGTCTTCATTTGCTCACCGAACCTCTCCAATCCTATCACTGCTGCGTTTATGTCCCTGTACACATGCTTGATTCTCTTTCGGAGACATAGCAATCCATAGGTTTTAAGATACTTAAGAGTCAGGTACACTCTTAGGCGTTTAATATGCGGTGTTGAGTCCATTTCGTTGAGCAAGGAGTAGCTCTTGTCTATTCCATATTTGGCTTAAGGAACTTTATCTGTGCTCATTTCAATCTCTGGTTTTATGCAGCACCCCAACTCACCTTTCCCCTTAAACAAGCATAAGTTGGTTTTCTAAATTTGAGACCCTGTTCTGTTCTGTAATTCAGTTCCTGTGTAGCCAAGTTTACATTCCGTGTATTACTGATATCTTATGATGTTTCTTTTTCTGTGTGACTTATTTCAGTTAGAATCATCGTACCTGAATCCACTCATTGTGCTGCTACGGGCCTGATGACATAGATTTCACTGCTGAGTGATACTGCATTGTACGTAAGTACCACAAGTTCTTTATCCATTTTTCACTTTCTGTGATATTGAACTTGTACGGTAAACGAGGTTCTTGTAAACAGAGGCGTCCCAAACATTGGGGTGGCTGTATCTTTTTGATTTTAATTTCCCTAAGCTATAGGACCATAAGTGGAAGTGCCCTAGGCTCTGTTGCTTTGTTTTTTAGATGTTTCAGGAAACACCATACACTTCTCCCGAGTGTCTGTTGGCAATTTACATCCCGCCCATCAGCATAACAAGGCTCCCAGTTCTCCATGGCCTGTCCTGCCTTTCTGGATTTTACACTTTTTTCAGATGGCCCTTTTGACCGGGGGGAAGTGAGACTTCATTGTAGTGCAGATTTCCTTTGCAAGCTTGCTTGGTTGGCCAAAAAGGGCGTATGCGTTTTTTCCTGAATATATTCAGGAAAAAACGCATACGCCCTTTTTGGCCAAGTGCATCATTGTGGACGTTCTGCCTCTTTTCCTATGCTTTCAATGCAATTCCAGTCTACCTCCTGAAATCGGTTTCCTGCAATTCTGCCCCGCTTTCAAGTCCTCTTGGCAGCCTTACTTCAGTATATTTTTGGACGATAGTTGTCATTTATAACTCTGCAGGTTTGTGAATTACAGTGCCCCTGAGCTCCTTTCTTCAACTCGCTTTCTTGTGAGCTGTCCGCAACACCGCAGGATGGCTTCAGGCCCTAATCTGGTTCCGGCACGGCACGCTGAGCCTTTGGTTATTTCCTCTTCCTGGTGGGAAATGAGAGTTAAATTTGCCCGTCCAGACACCTCCAGCTAGTCTCTCATTGGTTCTCGCTATTCCTGTTCATCTTCCGCAGAAATTGCAAACTGGGCCAAACAGGAGGTTAAAGGGACTGACTCTCCAAGTCGGGAGAGTGTTAGTAAAGCGTCTGGAATGTTGCACCCGAGTACCAGGGTACGAAAACTGAGATATATTTGAACACGTCTCCCGATCACATGGTTGATCATACTCTAGGTTCCACATGCATGTTTTAGCTGAAGGAAGAATACCTTAAACCTGGGTAGTTGAAACCCGTGGAATGGGTACCATGCAATATGACTTCAAAGGGTCTTCATTTGCTCACCGAACCTCTCCAATCCTATCACTGCTGCGTTTATGTCCCTGTACACATGCTTGATTCTCTTTCGGAGACATAGCAATCCATAGGTTTTAAGATACTTAAGAGTCAGGTACACTCTTAGGCGTTTAATATGCGGTGTTGAGTCCATTTCGTTGAGCAAGGAGTAGCTCTTGTCTATTCCATATTTGGCTTAAGGAACTTTATCTGTGCTCATTTCAATCTCTGGTTTTATGCAGCACCCCAACTCACCTTTCCCCTTAAACAAGCATAAGTTGGTTTTCTAAATTTGAGACCCTGTTCTGTTCTGTAATTCAGTTCCTGTGTAGCCAAGTTTACATTCCGTGTGTTAGTGATATCTTATGATGTTTCTTTTTCTGTGTGACTTATTTCAGTTAGAATCATCGTACCTGAATTCACTCATTGTGCTGCTACGGGCCTGATGACATAGATTTCACTGCTGAGTGATACTGCATTGTACGTAAGTACCACAAGTTCTTTATCCATTTTTCACTTTCTGTGATATTGAACTTGTACGGTAAACGAGGTTCTTGTAAACAGAGGCGTCCCAAACATTGGGGTGGCTGTATCTTTTTGATTTTAATTTCCCTAAGCTATAGGACCATAAGTGGAAGTGCCCTAGGCTCTGTTGCTTTGTTTTTTAGATGTTTCAGGAAACACCATACACTTCTCCCGAGTGTCTGTTGGCAATTTACATCCCGCCCATCAGCATAACAAGGCTCCCAGTTCTCCATGGCCTGTGCTGCCTTTCTGGATTTTACACTTTTTTCAGATGGCCCTTTTGACCGGGGGGAAGTGACACTTCATTGTAGTGCAGATTTCCTTTGCAAGCTTGCTTGGTTGGCCAAAAAGGGCGTATGCGTTTTTTCCTGAATATATTCAGGAAAAAACGCATACGCCCTTTTTGGCCAAGTGCATCATTGTGGACGTTCTGCCTCTTTTCCTATGCTTTCAATGCAATTCCAGTCTACCTCCTGAAATCGGTTTCCTGCAATTCTGCCCCGCTTTCAAGTCCTCTTGGCAGCCTTACTTCAGTATATTTTTGGACGATAGTTGTCATTTATAACTCTGCAGGTTTGTGAATTACAGTGCCCCTGAGCTCCTTTCTTCAACTCGCTTTCTTGTGAGCTGGCCGCAACACCACAGGATGGCTTCAGGCCCTAATCTGGTTCCGGCACGGCACGCTGAGCCTTTGGTTATTTCCTCTTCCTGGTGGGAAATGAGAGTTAAATTTGCCCGTCCAGACACCTCCAGCTAGTCTCTCATTGGTTCTCGCTATTCCTGTTCATCTTCCGCAGAAATTTCAAACTGGGGCAAACAGGAGGTTAAAGGGACTGACTCTCCAAGTCGGGAGAGTGTTAGTAAAGCGTCTGGAATGTTGCACCCGAGTACCAGGGTACGAAAACTGAGACATATTTGAACACGTCTCCCGATCACATGGTTGATCATACTCTAGGTTCCACATGCATGTTTTAGCTGAAGGAAGAATACCTTAAACCTGGGTAGTTGAAACCCGTGGAATGGGTACCATGCAATATGACTTCAAAGGGTCTTCAGTTGCTCACCGAACCTCTCCAATCCTATCACTGCTGCGTTTACGTCCCTGTACACATGCTTGATTCTCTTTCGGAGACATAGCAATCCATAGGTTTTAAGATACTTAAGAGTCAGGTACACTCTTAGGCGTTTAATATGCGGTGTTGAGTCCATTTCGTTGAGCAAGGAGTAGCTCTTGTCTATTCCATATTTGGCTTAAGGAACTTTATCTGTGCTCATTTCAATCTCTGGTTTTATGCAGCACCCCAACTCACCTTTCCCCTTAAACAAGCATAAGTTGGTTTTCTAAATTTGAGACCCTGTTCTGTTCTGTAATTCAGTTCCTGTGTAGCCAAGTTTACATTCCGTGTATTACTGATATCTTATGATGTTTCTTTTTCTGTGTGACTTATTTCAGTTAGAATCATCGTACCTGAATCCACTCATTGTGCTGCTACGGGCCTGATGACATAGATTTCACTGCTGAGTGATACTGCATTGTACGTAAGTACCACAAGTTCTTTATCCATTTTTCACTTTCTGTGATATTGAACTTGTACGGTAAACGAGGTTCTTGTAAACAGAGGCGTCCCAAACATTGGGGTGGCTGTATCTTTTTGATTTTAATTTCCCTAAGCTATAGGACCATAATTGGAAGTGCCCTAGGCTCTGTTGCTTTGTTTTTTAGATGTTTCAGGAAACACCATACACTTCTCCCGAGTGTCTGTTGGCAATTTACATACCGCCCATCAGCATAACAAGGCTCCCAGTTCTCCATGGCCTGTCCTGCCTTTCTGGATTTTACACTTTTTTCAGATGGCCCTTTTGACCGGGGGGAAGTGAGACTTCATTGTAGTGCAGATTTCCTTTGCAAGCTTGCTTGGTTGGCCAAAAAGGGCGTATGCGTTTTTTCCTGAATATATTCAGGAAAAAACGCATACGCCCTTTTTGGCCAAGTGCATCATTGTGGACGTTCTGCCTCTTTTCCTATGCTTTCGATGCAATTCCAGTCTACCTCCTGAAATCGGTTTCCTGCAATTCTGCCCCGCTTTCAAGTCCTCTTGGCAGCCTTACTTCAGTATATTTTTGGACGATAGTTGTCATTTATAACTCTGCAGGTTTGTGAATTACAGTGCCCCTGAGCTCCTTTCTTCAACTCGTTTTCTTGTGAGCTGGCCGCAACACCGCAGGATGGCTTCAGGCCCTAATCTGGTTCCGGCACGGCACGCTGAGCCTTTGGTTATTTCCTCTTCCTGGTGGGAAATGAGAGTTAAATTTGCCCGTCCAGACACCTCCAGCTAGTCTCTCATTGGTTCTCGCTATTCCTGTTCATCTTCCGCAGAAATTGCAAACTGGGCCAAACAGGAGGTTAAAGGGACTGACTCTCCAAGTCGGGAGAGTGTTAGTAAAGCGTCTGGAATGTTGCACCCGAGTACCAGGGTACGAAAACTGAGACATATTTGAACACGTCTCCCGATCACATGGTTGATCATACTCTAGGTTCCACATGCATGTTTTAGCTGAAGGAAGAATACCTTAAACCTGGGTAGTTGAAACCCGTGGAATGGGTACCATGCAATATGACTTCAAAGGGTCTTCATTTGCTCACCGAACCTCTCCAATCCTATCACTGCTGCGTTTACGTCCCTGTACACATGCTTGATTCTCTTTCGGAGACATAGCAATCCATAGGTTTTAAGATACTTAAGAGTCAGGTACATTCTTTGGCGTTTAATATGCGGTGTTGAGTCCATTTCGTTGAGCAAGGAGTAGCTCTTGTCTATTCCATATTTGGCTTAAGGAACTTTATCTGTGCTCATTTCAATCTCTGGTTTTATGCAGCACCCCAACTCACCTTTCCCCTTAAACAAGCATAAGTTGGTTTTCTAAATTTGAGACCCTGTTCTGTTCTGTAATTCAGTTCCTGTGTAGCCAAGTTTACATTCCGTGTATTACTGATATCTTATGATGTTTCTTTTTCTGTGTGACTTATTTCAGTTAGAATCATCGTACCTGAATCCACTCATTGTGCTGCTACGGGCCTGATGACATAGATTTCACTGCTGAGTGATACTGCATTGTACGTAAGTACCACAAGTTCTTTATCCATTTTTCACTTTCTGTGATATTGAACTTGTACGGTAAACGAGGTTCTTGTAAACAGAGGCGTCCCAAACATTGGGGTGGCTGTATCTTTTTGATTTTAATTTCCCTAAGCTATAGGACCATAAGTGGAAGTGCCCTAGGCTCTGTTGCTTTGTTTTTTAGATGTTTCAGGAAACACCATACACTTCTCCCGAGTGTCTGTTGGCAATTTACATCCCGCCCATCAGCATAACAAGGCTCCCAGTTCTCCATGGCCTGTCCTGCCTTTCTGGATTTTACACTTTTTTCAGATGGCCCTTTTGACCGGGGGGAAGTGAGACTTCATTGTAGTGCAGATTTCCTTTGCAAACTTGCTTGGTTGGCCAAAAAGGGCGTATGCGTTTTTTCCTGAATATATTCAGGAAAAAACGCATACGCCCTTTTTGGCCAAGTGCATCATTGTGGACGTTCTGCCTCTTTTCCTATGCTTTCGATGCAATTCCAGTCTACCTCCTGAAATCGGTTTCCTGCAATTCTGCCCCGCTTTCAAGTCCTCTTGGCAGCCTTACTTCAGTATATTTTTGGACGATAGTTGTCATTTATAACTCTGCAGGTTTGTGAATTACAGTGCCCCTGAGCTCCTTTCTTCAACTCGCTTTCTTGTGAGCTGGCCGCAACACCGCAGGATGGCTTCAGGCCCTAATCTGGTTCCGGCACGGCACGCTGAGCCTTTGGTTATTTCCTCTTCCTGGTGGGAAATGAGAGTTAAATTTGCCCGTCCAGACACCTCCAGCTAGTCTCTCATTGGTTCTCGCTATTCCTGTTCATCTTCCGCAGAAATTGCAAACTGGGCCAAACAGGAGGTTAAAGGGACTGACTCTCCAAGTCGGGAGAGTGTTAGTAAAGCGTCTGGAATGTTGCACCCGAGTACCAGGGTACGAAAACTGAGATATATTTGAACACGTCTCCCGATCACATGGTTGATCATACTCTAGGTTCCACATGCATGTTTTAGCTGAAGGAAGAATACCTTAAACCTGGGTAGTTGAAACCCGTGGAATGGGTACCATGCAATATGACTTCAAAGGGTCTTCATTTGCTCACCGAACCTCTCCAATCTTATCACTGCTGCGTTTATGTCCCTGTACACATGCTTGATTCTCTTTCGGAGACATAGCAATCCATAGGTTTTAAGATACTTAAGAGTCAGGTACACTCTTAGGCGTTTAATATGCGGTGTTGAGTCCATTTCGTTGAGCAAGGAGTAGCTCTTGTCTATTCCATATTTGGCTTAAGGAACTTTATCTGTGCTCATTTCAATCTCTGGTTTTATGCAGCACCCCAACTCACCTTTCCCCTTAAACAAGCATAAGTTGGTTTTCTAAATTTGAGACCCTGTTCTGTTCTGTAATTCAGTTCCTGTGTAGCCAAGTTTACATTCCGTGTATTAGTGATATCTTATGATGTTTCTTTTTCTGTGTGACTTATTTCAGTTAGAATCATCGTACCTGAATCCACTCATTGTGCTGCTACGGGCCTGATGACATAGATTTCACTGCTGAGTGATACTGCATTGTACGTAAGTACCACAAGTTCTTTATCCATTTTTCACTTTCTGTGATATTGAACTTGTACGGTAAACGAGGTTCTTGTAAACAGAGGCGTCCCAAACATTGGGGTGGCTGTATCTTTTGGATTTTAATTTCCCTAAGCTATAGGACCATAAGTGGAAGTGCCCTAGGCTCTGTTGCTTTGTTTTTTAGATGTTTCAGGAAACACCATACACTTCTCCCGAGTGTCTGTTGGCAATTTACATCCCGCCCATCAGCATAACAAGGCTCCCAGTTCTCCATGGCCTGTCCTGCCTTTCTGGATTTTACACTTTTTTCAGATGGCCCTTTTGACCGGGGGGAAGTGAGACTTCATTGTAGTGCAGATTTGCTTTGCAAGCTTGCTTGGTTGGCCAAAAAGGGCGTATGCGTTTTTTCCTGAATATATTCAGGAAAAAACGCATACGCCCTTTTTGGCCAAGTGCATCATTGTGGACGTTCTGCCTCTTTTCCTATGCTTTCAATGCAATTCCAGTCTACCTCCTGAAATCGGTTTCCTGCAATTCTGCCCCGCTTTCAAGTCCTCTTGGCAGCCTTACTTCAGTATATTTTTGGACGATAGTTGTCATTTATAACTCTGCAGGTTTGTGAATTACAGTGCCCCTGAGCTCCTTTCTTCAACTCGCTTTCTTGTGAGCTGTCCGCAACACCGCAGGATGGCTTCAGGCCCTAATCTGGTTCCGGCACGGCACGCTGAGCCTTTGGTTATTTCCTCTTCCTGGTGGGAAATGAGAGTTAAATTTGCCCGTCCAGACACCTCCAGCTAGTCTCTCATTGGTTCTCGCTATTCCTGTTCATCTTCCGCAGAAATTGCAAACTGGGCCAAACAGGAGGTTAAAGGGACTGACTCTCCAAGTCGGGAGAGTGTTAGTAAAGCGTCTGGAATGTTGCACCCGAGTACCAGGGTACGAAAACTGAGACATATTTGAACACGTCTCCCGATCACATGGTTGATCATACTCTAGGTTCCACATGCATGTTTTAGCTGAAGGAAGAATACCTTAAACCTGGGTAGTTGAAACCCGTGGAATGGGTACCATGCAATATGACTTCAAAGGGTCTTCATTTGCTCACCGAACCTCTCCAATCCTATCACTGCTGCGTTTACGTCCCTGTACACATGCTTGATTCTCTTTCGGAGACATAGCAATCCATAGGTTTTAAGATACTTAAGAGTCAGGTACATTCTTTGGCGTTTAATATGCGGTGTTGAGTCCATTTCGTTGAGCAAGGAGTAGCTCTTGTCTATTCCATATTTGGCTTAAGGAACTTTATCTGTGCTCATTTCAATCTCTGGTTTTATGCAGCACCCCAACTCACCTTTCCCCTTAAACAAGCATAAGGTGGTTTTCTAAATTTGAGACCCTGTTCTGTTCTGTAATTCAGTTCCTGTGTAGCCAAGTTTACATTCCGTGTATTACTGATATCTTATGATGTTTCTTTTTCTGTGTGACTTATTTCAGTTAGAATCATCGTACCTGAATCCACTCATTGTGCTGCTACGGGCCTGATGACATAGATTTCACTGCTGAGTGATACTGCATTGTACGTAAGTACCACAAGTTCTTTATCCATTTTTCACTTTCTGTGATATTGAACTTGTACGGTAAACGAGGTTCTTGTAAACAGAGGCGTCCCAAACATTGGGGTGGCTGTATCTTTTTGATTTTAATTTCCCTAAGCTATAGGACCATAAGTGGAAGTGCCCTAGGCTCTGTTGCTTTGTTTTTTAGATGTTTCAGGAAACACCATACACTTCTCCCGAGTGTCTGTTGGCAATTTACATCCCGCCCATCAGCATAACAAGGCTCCCAGTTCTCCATGGCCTGTCCTGCCTTTCTGGATTTTACACTTTTTTCAGATGGCCCTTTTGACCGGGGGGAAGTGAGACTTCATTGTAGTGCAGATTTCCTTTGCAAGCTTGCTTGGTTGGCCAAAAAGGGCGTATGCGTTTTTTCCTGAATATATTCAGGAAAAAACGCATACGCCCTTTTTGGCCAAGTGCATCATTGTGGACGTTCTGCCTCTTTTCCTATGCTTTCAATGCAATTCCAGTCTACCTCCTGAAATCGGTTTCCTGCAATTCTGCCCCGCTTTCAAGTCCTCTTGGCAGCCTTACTTCAGTATATTTTTGGACGATAGTTGTCATTTATAACTCTGCAGGTTTGTGAATTACAGTGCCCCTGAGCTCCTTTCTTCAACTCTCTTTCTTGTGAGCTGGCCGCAACACCGCAGGATGGCTTCAGGCCCTAATCTGGTTCCGGCACGGCACGCTGAGCCTTTGGTTATTTCCTCTTCCTGGTGGGAAATGAGAGTTAAATTTGCCCGTCCAGACACCTCCAGCTAGTCTCTCATTGGTTCTCGCTATTCCTGTTCATCTTCCGCAGAAATTGCAAACTGGGCCAAACAGGAGGTTAAAGGGACTGACTCTCCAAGTCGGGAGAGTGTTAGTAAAGCGTCTGGAATGTTGCACCCGAGTACCAGGGTACGAAAACTGAGACATATTTGAACACGTCTCCCGATCACATGGTTGATCATACTCTAGGTTCCACATGCATGTTTTAGCTGAAGGAAGAATACCTTAAACCTGGGTAGTTGAAACCCGTGGAATGGGTACCATGCAATATGACTTCAAAGGGTCTTCATTTGCTCACCGAACCTCTCCAATCCTATCACTGCTGCGTTTACGTCCCTGTACACATGCTTGATTCTCTTTCGGAGACATAGCAATCCATAGGTTTTAAGATACTTAAGAGTCAGGTACACTCTTAGGCGTTTAATATGCGGTGTTGAGTCCATTTCGTTGAGCAAGGAGTAGCTCTTGTCTATTCCATATTTGGCTTAAGGAACTTTATCTGTGCTCATTTCAATCTCTGGTTTTATGCAGCACCCCAACTCACCTTTCCCCTTAAACAAGCATAAGTTGGTTTTCTAAATTTGAGACCCTGTTCTGTTCTGTAATTCAGTTCCTGTGTAGCCAAGTTTACATTCCGTGTATTACTGATATCTTATGATGTTTCTTTTTCTGTGTGACTTATTTCAGTTAGAATCATCGTACCTGAATCCACTCATTGTGCTGCTACGGGCCTGATGACATAGATTTCACTGCTGAGTGATACTGCATTGTACGTAAGTACCACAAGTTCTTTATCCATTTTTCACTTTCTGTGATATTGAACTTGTACGGTAAACGAGGTTCTTGTAAACAGAGGCGTCCCAAACATTGGGGTGGCTGTATCTTTTTGATTTTAATTTCCCTAAGCTATAGGACCATAAGTGGAAGTGCCCTAGGCTCTGTTGCTTTGTTTTTTAGATGTTTCAGGAAACACCATACACTTCTCCCGAGTGTCTGTTGGCAATTTACATCCCGCCCATCAGCATAACAAGGCTCCCAGTTCTCCATGGCCTGTCCTGCCTTTCTGGATTTTACACTTTTTTCAGATGGCCCTTTTGACCGGGGGGAAGTGAGACTTCATTGTAGTGCAGATTTCCTTTGCAAGCTTGCTTGGTTGGCCAAAAAGGGCGTATGCGTTTTTTCCTGAATATATTCAGGAAAAAACGCATACGCCCTTTTTGGCCAAGTGCATCATTGTGGACGTTCTGCCTCTTTTCCTATGCTTTCGATGCAATTCCAGTCTACCTCCTGAAATCGGTTTCCTGCAATTCTGCCCCGCTTTCAAGTCCTCTTGGCAGCCTTACTTCAGTATATTTTTGGACGATAGTTGTCATTTATAACTCTGCAGGTTTGTGAATTACAGTGCCCCTGAGCTCCTTTCTTCAACTCGTTTTCTTGTGAGCTGGCCGCAACACCGCAGGATGGCTTCAGGCCCTAATCTGGTTCCGGCACGGCACGCTGAGCCTTTGGTTATTTCCTCTTCCTGGTGGGAAATGAGAGTTAAATTTGCCCGTCCAGACACCTCCAGCTAGTCTCTCATTGGTTCTCGCTATTCCTGTTCATCTTCCGCAGAAATTGCAAACTGGGCCAAACAGGAGGTTAAAGGGACTGACTCTCCAAGTCGGGAGAGTGTTAGTAAAGCGTCTGGAATGTTGCACCCGAGTACCAGGGTACGAAAACTGAGACATATTTGAACACGTCTCCCGATCACATGGTTGATCATACTCTAGGTTCCACATGCATGTTTTAGCTGAAGGAAGAATACCTTAAACCTGGGTAGTTGAAACCCGTGGAATGGGTACCATGCAATATGACTTCAAAGGGTCTTCATTTGCTCACCGAACCTCTCCAATCCTATCACTGCTGCGTTTACGTCCCTGTACACATGCTTGATTCTCTTTCGGAGACATAGCAATCCATAGGTTTTAAGATACTTAAGAGTCAGGTACACTCTTAGGCGTTTAATATGCGGTGTTGAGTCCATTTCGTTGAGCAAGGAGTAGCTCTTGTCTATTCCATATTTGGCTTAAGGAACTTTATCTGTGCTCATTTCAATCTCTGGTTTTATGCAGCACCCCAACTCACCTTTCCCCTTAAACAAGCATAAGTTGGTTTTCTAAATTTGAGACCCTGTTCTGTTCTGTAATTCAGTTCCTGTGTAGCCAAGTTTACATTCCGTGTATTACTGATATCTTATGATGTTTCTTTTTCTGTGTGACTTATTTCAGTTAGAATCATCGTACCTGAATCCACTCATTGTGCTGCTACGGGCCTGATGACATAGATTTCACTGCTGAGTGATACTGCATTGTACGTAAGTACCACAAGTTCTTTATCCATTTTTCACTTTCTGTGATATTGAACTTGTACGGTAAACGAGGTTCTTGTAAACAGAGGCGTCCCAAACATTGGGGTGGCTGTATCTTTTTGATTTTAATTTCCCTAAGCTATAGGACCATAAGTGGAAGTGCCCTAGGCTCTGTTGCTTTGTTTTTTAGACGTTTCAGGAAACACCATACACTTCTCCCGAGTGTCTGTTGGCAATTTACATCCCGCCCATCAGCATAACAAGGCTCCCAGTTCTCCATGGCCTGTCCTGCCTTTCTGGATTTTACACTTTTTTCAGATGGCCCTTTTGACCGGGGGGAAGTGAGACTTCATTGTAGTGCAGATTTCCTTTGCAAGCTTGCTTGGTTGGCCAAAAAGGGCGTATGCGTTTTTTCCTGAATATATTCAGGAAAAAACGCATACGGCCTTTTTGGCCAAGTGCATCATTGTGGACGTTCTGCCTCTTTTCCTATGCTTTCGATGCAATTCCAGTCTACCTCCTGAAATCGGTTTCCTGCAATTCTGCCCCGCTTTCAAGTCCTCTTGGCAGCCTTACTTCAGTATATTTTTGGACGATAGTTGTCATTTATAACTCTGCAGGTTTGTGAATTACAGTGCCCCTGAGCTCCTTTCTTCAACTCGTTTTCTTGTGAGCTGGCCGCAACACCGCAGGATGGCTTCAGGCCCTAATCTGGTTCCGGCACGGCACGCTGAGCCTTTGGTTATTTCCTCTTCCTGGTGGGAAATGAGAGTTAAATTTGCCCGTCCAGACACCTCCAGCTAGTCTCTCATTGGTTCTCGCTATTCCTGTTCATCTTCCGCAGAAATTGCAAACTGGGCCAAACAGGAGGTTAAAGGGACTGACTCTCCAAGTCGGGAGAGTGTTAGTAAAGCGTCTGGAATGTTGCACCCGAGTACCAGGGTACGAAAACTGAGACATATTTGAACACGTCTCCCGATCACATGGTTGATCATACTCTAGGTTCCACATGCATGTTTTAGCTGAAGGAAGAATACCTTAAACCTGGGTAGTTGAAACCCGTGGAATGGGTACCATGCAATATGACTTCAAAGGGTCTTCATTTGCTCACCGAACCTCTCCAATCCTATCACTGCTGCGTTTACGTCCCTGTACACATGCTTGATTCTCTTTCGGAGACATAGCAATCCATAGGTTTTAAGATACTTAAGAGTCAGGTACACTCTTAGGCGTTTAATATGCGGTGTTGAGTCCATTTCGTTGAGCAAGGAGTAGCTCTTGTCTATTCCATATTTGGCTTAAGGAACTTTATCTGTGCTCATTTCAATCTCTGGTTTTATGCAGCACCCCAACTCACCTTTCCCCTTAAACAAGCATAAGTTGGTTTTCTAAATTTGAGACCCTGTTCTGTTCTGTAATTCAGTTCCTGTGTAGCCAAGTTTACATTCCGTGTATTACTGATATCTTATGATGTTTCTTTTTCTGTGTGACTTATTTCAGTTAGAATCATCGTACCTGAATCCACTCATTGTGCTGCTACGGGCCTGATGACATAGATTTCACTGCTGAGTGATACTGCATTGTACGTAAGTACCACAAGTTCTTTATCCATTTTTCACTTTCTGTGATATTGAACTTGTACGGTAAACGAGGTTCTTGTAAACAGAGGCGTCCCAAACATTGGGGTGGCTGTATCTTTTTGATTTTAATTTCCCTAAGCTATAGGACCATAAGTGGAAGTGCCCTAGGCTCTGTTGCTTTGTTTTTTAGACGTTTCAGGAAACACCATACACTTCTCCCGAGTGTCTGTTGGCAATTTACATACCGCCCATCAGCATAACAAGGCTCCCAGTTCTCCATGGCCTGTCCTGCCTTTCTGGATTTTACACTTTTTTCAGATGGCCCTTTTGACCGGGGGGAAGTGAGACTTCATTGTAGTGCAGATTTCCTTTGCAAGCTTGCTTGGTTGGCCAAAAAGGGCGTATGCGTTTTTTCCTGAATATATTCAGGAAAAAACGCATACGCCCTTTTTGGCCAAGTGCATCATTGTGGACGTTCTGCCTCTTTTCCTATGCTTTCGATGCAATTCCAGTCTACCTCCTGAAATCGGTTTCCTGCAATTCTGCCCCGCTTTCAAGTCCTCTTGGCAGCCTTACTTCAGTATATTTTTGGACGATAGTTGTCATTTATAACTCTGCAGGTTTGTGAATTACAGTGCCCCTGAGCTCCTTTCTTCAACTCGCTTTCTTGTGAGCTGGCCGCAACACCGCAGGATGGCTTCAGGCCCTAATCTGGTTCCGGCACGGCACGCTGAGCCTTTGGTTATTTCCTCTTCCTGGTGGGAAATGAGAGTTAAATTTGCCCGTCCAGACACCTCCAGCTAGTCTCTCATTGGTTCTCGCTATTCCTGTTCATCTTCCGCAGAAATTGCAAACTGGGCCAAACAGGAGGTTAAAGGGACTGACTCTCCAAGTCGGGAGAGTGTTAGTAAAGCGTCTGGAATGTTGCACCCGAGTACCAGGGTACGAAAACTGAGACATATTTGAACACGTCTCCCGATCACATGGTTGATCATACTCTAGGTTCCACATGCATGTTTTAGCTGAAGGAAGAATACCTTAAACCTGGGTAGTTGAAACCCGTGGAATGGGTACCATGCAATATGACTTCAAAGGGT
>NW_027207882.1:5000-62428 GCF_963455315.2 Globicephala melas
CTAACCCTTCCCCGAAGCCTGACCCTCACCCGTCCCCTAATCCTAACCCGTACGCTGACGCTAACCCGCGCCCTCACACGTACCCTCCCCCTAAAGCGTTGTCGTACCCTCACCTGGACCCTAAACCGTCCCCGTCCCCTAACCCTAACCCTAGCCCGAACCCTAACCCTAACCCTTCCCCGAAGCCTGACCCTCACCCGTCCCCTAATCCTAAGCCGTACGCTGACAGTAACCCGCGCCCTCACACGTACGCTCCCCCTAAAGCGTTGTCGTACCCTCACCTGGACCCTAAACCGTCCCCGTCCCCTAACCCTAACCCTAGCCCGAACCCTAACCCTAACCCTTCCCCGAAGCCTGACCCTCACCCGTCCCCTAATCCTAACCCGTACGCTGACACTAACCCGCACCCTCACACGTACGCTCCCCCTAAAGCGTTGTCGTACCCTCACCTGGACCCTAAAGAGTCCCCGTCCCCTAACACTAACCCTAGCCCGAACCCTAACCCTAACCCTTCCCCGAAGCCTGACCCTCACCCGTCCCCTAATCCTAACCCGTACGCTGACACTAACCCGCGCCCTCACACGTACGCTCCCCCTAAAGCGTTGTCGTACCCTCACCTGGACCCTAAACCGTCCCCGTCCCCTAACCCTAACCGTAGCCCGAACCCTAACCCTAACCCTTCCCCGAAGCCTGACCCTCAGCCATCCCCTAATCCTAACCCGTAAGCTGACACTAAGCCGCACCCTCACACGTACGCTCCCCCTAAAGCGTTGTCGTACCCTCACCTGGACCCTAAACCGTCCCCGTCCCCTAACCCTAACCCTAGCCCGAACCCTAACCCTAACCCTTCCCCGAAGCCTGACCCTCACCCGTCCCCTAATCCTAACCAGTACGCTGACACTAACCCGCGCCCTCACACGTACGCTCCCCGTAAAGCGTTGTCGTACCCTCACCTTGACCCTAAACCGTCCCCGTCCCCTAACCCTAACCCTAGCCTGAACCCTAACCCTAACCCTTCCCCGAAGCCTGACCCTCACCCGTCCCCTAATCCTAACCCGTACGCTGACGCTAACCCGCGCCCTCACACGTACGCTCCCCCTAAAGCGTTGTCGTACCCTCACCTGGACCCTAAACCGTCCCCGTCCCCTAACCCTAACCCTAGCCCGAACCCTAACCCTAACCCTTCCCCGAAGCCTGACCCTCAGCCATCCCATAATCCTAACCCATAAGCTGACACTAAGCCGCACCCTCACACGTACGCTCCCCCTAAAGCGTTGTCGTACCCTCACCTGGACCCTAAACCGTCCTCGTCCCCTAACCCTAACCCTAGCCCGAACCCTAACCCTAACCCTTCCCCGAAGCCTGACACTCACCCGTCCCCTAATCCTAACCCGTACGCTGACACTAACCCGCGCCCTCACACGTACGCTCCCCCTAAAGCGTTGTCGTACCCTCACCTGGACCCTAAACCGTCCCCGTCCCCTAACCCTAACCCTAGCCCGAACCCTAACCCTAACCCTTCCCCGAAACCTGACCCTCACCCGTCCCCTAATCCTAACCCGTACGTTGACGCTAACCCGCGCCCTAACACGTACGCTCCCCCTAAAGCGTTGTCGTACCCTCACCTGGACCCTAAACCGTCCCCGTCCCCTAACCCTAACCCTAGCCCGAACCCTAAACCTAACCCTTCCCCGAAGCCTGACCCTCACCCGTCCCCTAATCCTAACCCGTACGCTGACGCTAACCCGCGCCCTCACACGTACGCTCCCCCTAAAGCGTTGTCGTACCCTCACCTGGACCCTAAACCGTCCCCGTCCCCTAACCCTAACCCTAGCCCGAACCCTAACCCTAACCCTTCCCCGAAGCCTGACCCTCACCCGTCCCCTAATCCTAACCCGTACGCTGACACTAACCCGCGCCCTCACACGTACGCTCCCCCTAAAGCGTTGTCGTACCCTCACCTGGACCCTAAACCGTCCCCGTCCCCTAACCCTAACCCTAGCCCGAACCCTAACCCTAACCCTTCCCCGAAGCCTGACCATCAGCCATCCCCTAATCCTAACCAGTAAGCTGACACTAAGCCGCACCCTCACACGTACGCTCCCCCTAAAGCGTTGTCGTACCCTCACCTGGACCCTAAACCGTCCCCGTCCCCTAACCCTAACCCTAGCCCGAACCCTAACCCTAACCCTTCCCCGAAGCCTGACCCTCACCCGTCCCCTAATCCTAACCAGTACGCTGACACTAACCCGCGCCCTCACACGTACGCTCCCCGTAAAGCGTTGTCGTACCCTCACCTTGACCCTAAACCGTCCCCGTCCCCTAACCCTAACCCTAGCCCGAACCCTAACCCTAACCCTTCCCCGAAGCCTGACCCTCACCCGTCCCCTAATCCTAACCCGTACGCTGACGCTAACCCGCGCCCTCACACGTACGCTCCCCCTAAAGCGTTGTCGTACCCTCACCTGGACCCTAAACCGTCCCCGTCCCCTAACCCTAACCCTAGCCCGAACCCTAACCCTAACCCTTCCCCGAAGCCTGACCCTCACCCGTCCCCTAATCCTAACCAGTACGCTGACACTAACCCGCGCCCTCACACGTACGCTCCCCGTAAAGCGTTGTCGTACCCTCACCTTGACCCTAAACCGTCCCCGTCCCCTAACCCTAACCCTAGCCCGAACCCTAACCCTAACCCTTCCCCGAAGCCTGACCCTCACCCGTCCCCTAATCCTAACCCGTACGCTGACGCTAACCCGCGCCCTCACACGTACGCTCCCCCTAAAGCGTTGTCGTACCCTCACCTGGACCCTAAACCGTCCCCGTCCCCTAACCCTAACCCTAGCCCGAACCCTAACCCTAACCCTTCCCCGAAGCCTGACCCTCAGCCATCCCATAATCCTAACCCGTAAGCTGACACTAAGCCGCACCCTCACACGTACGCTCCCCCTAAAGCGTTGTCGTACCCTCACCTGGACCCTAAACCGTCCTCGTCCCCTAACCCTAACCCTAGCCCGAACCCTAACCCTAACCCTTCCCCGAAGCCTGACACTCACCCGTCCCCTAATCCTAACCCGTACGCTGACACTAACCCGCGCCCTCACACGTACGCTCCCCCTAAAGCGTTGTCGTACCCTCACCTGGACCCTAAACCGTCCCCGTCCCCTAACCCTAACCCTAGCCCGAACCCTAACCCTAACCCTTCCCCGAAACCTGACCCTCACCCGTCCCCTAATCCTAACCCGTACGTTGACGCTAACCCGCGCCCTAACACGTACGCTCCCCCTAAAGCGTTGTCGTACCCTCACCTGGACCCTAAACCGTCCCCGTCCCCTAACCCTAACCCTAGCCCGAACCCTAACCCTAAGCCTTCCCCGAAGCCTGACCCTCACCCGTCCCCTAATCCTAAACCGTACGCTGACACTAAGCAGCGCCCTCACTCGTACGCTCCCCCTAAAGCGTTGTCGTACCCTCACCTGGACCCTAAACCGTCCCCGTCCCCTAACCCTAACCATAGCCCGATCCCTAACCCTAACCCTTCCCTGAAGCCTGACGCTCACCCGTCCCCTAATCCTAACCCGTACGCTGACACTAACCCGCGCGCTCACACGTACGCTCCCCCTAAAGCATTGTCGTACCCTCACCTGGACCCTAAACCGTCCCCGTCCCCTAACCCTAACCCTAGCCCGAACCCTAACCCTAACACTTCCCCGAAGCCTGACCCTCACCCGTCCCCTAATCCTAACCCGTACCCTGACACTAACCCACGCCCTCACAAGTACGCTCCCCCTAAAGCGTTGTCGTACCCTCACCTGGACCCTAAACCGTCCCCGTCCCCTAACCCTAACCCTAGCCCGAACCCTTACCCTAACCCTTCCCCGAAGCCTGACCTTCACCCATCCCCTAATCCTAACCCGTACGCTGACACTAACCCGCGGCCTCACACGTACGCTCCCCCTAAAGCGTTGTCGTACCGTCACCTGGACCCTAAACCGTCCCCGTCCCCTAACGCTAACCCTGGCCGAACCCTAACCCTAACCCTTCCCCGAAGCCTGACCCTCACCCGTCCCCTAATCCTAACCCGTACGCTGACACTAAGCCAGGCCCTCACACGTATGCTCCCCCTAAACCGTTGTCGTACCCTCACCTGGACCCTAAAGCGTCCCCGTCCCCTAACCCTAACCCTAGCCCGAACCCTAACCCTAACCCTTCCCCGAAGCCTGACCCTCACCCGTCCCCTAATCCTAACCCGTACGCTGACGCTAAGCCGCGCCCTCACACGTACGCTCCCCCTAAAGCGTTGTCGTACCCTCACCTGGACCCTAAACCGTCCCCGTCCCCTAACCCTAACCCTAGCCCGAACCCTAACCCTAACCCTTCCCCGAAGCCTGACCCTCACCCGTCCCCTAATCCTAACCCGTACGCTGACGCTAACCCGCGCCCTCACACGTACGCTCCCCCTAAAGCGTTGTCGTACCCTCACCTGGACCCTAAACCGTCCCCGTCCCCTAACCCTAACCCTAGCCCGAACCCTAACCCTAACCCTTCCCCGAAGCCTGACCCTCACCCGTCCCCTAATCCTAACCCGTACGCTGACGCTAACCCGCGCCCTCACACGTACGCTCCCCCTAAAGCGTTGTCGTACCCTCACCTGGACCCTATACCGTCCCCGTCCCCTAACCCTAACCCTAGCCCGAACCCTAACCCTTCCCCGAAGCCTGACCCTCAGCCATCCCATAATCCTAACCCGTAAGCTGACACTAAGCCGCACCCTCACACGTACGCTCCCCCTAAAGCGTTGTCGTACCCTCACCTGGACTCTAAACCGTCCTCGTCCCCTAACCCTAACCATAGCCCGAACCCTAACCCTAACCCTTCCCCGAAGCCTGACACTCACCCGTCCCCTAATCCTAACCCGTACGCTGACACTAACCCGCGCCCTCACACGTACGCTCCCCCTAAAGCGTTGTCGTACCCTCACCTGGACCCTAAACCGTCCCCGTCCCCTAACCCTAACCCTAGCCCGAACCCTAACCCTAACCCTTCCTCGAAACCTGACCCTCACCCGTCCCCTAATCCTAACCCGTACGTTGACGCTAACCCGCGCCCTCACACGTACGCTCCCCCTAAAGCGTTGTCGTACCCTCACCTGGACCCTAAAGCGTCCCCGTCCCCTAACACTAACCCTAGCCCGAACCCTAACCCTAAACCTTCCCCGAAGCCTGACCCTCACCCGTCCCCTAATCCTAACCCGTACGCTGACACTAACCCGCGCCCTCACACGTACGCTCCCCCTAAAGCGTTGTCGTACCCTCACCTGGACCCTAAACCGTCCCCGTCCCCTAACCCTAACCCTAGCCCGAACCCTAACCCTAACCCTTCCCCGAAGCCTGACCCTCAGCCATCCCCTAATCCGAACCCGTAAGCTGACACTAAGCCGCACCCTCACACGTACGCTCCCCCTAAAGCGTTGACGTACCCTCACCTGGACCCTAAACCGTCCCCGTCCCCTAATCCTAACCCTAGCCGGAACCCTAACCCTAACCCTTCCCCGAAGCCTGACGCTGACCCGTCCCCTAATCCTAACCCGTACGCTGACACTAACCCGCGCCCTCACACGTACGCTCCCCCTAAAGCGTTGTCGTACCCTCACCTGGACCCTAAACCGTCCCCGTCCCCTAACCCTAACCCTAGCCCGAACCCTAACCCTAACCCTTCCCCGAAGCCTGACCCTCACCCGTCCCCTAATCCTAACCCCTACGCTGACGCTAACCCGCGCCCTCACACGTACGCTCCCCCTAAAGCGTTGTCGTACCCTCACCTGGACCCTAAACCGTCCCCGTCCCCTAACCCTAACCCTAGCCCGAACCCTAACCCTAACCCTTCCCCGAAGCCTGACCCTCAGCCATCCCATAATCCTAACCCGTAAGCTGACACTAAGCCGCACCCTCACACGTACGCTCCCCCTAAAGCGTTGTCGTACCCTCACCTGGACCCTAAACCGTCCTCGTCCCCTAACCCTAACCCTAGCCCGAACCCTAACCCTTACCCTTCCCCGAAGCCTGACACTCACCCGTCCCCTAATCCTAACCCGTACGCTGACACTAACCCGCGCCCTCACACGTACGCTCCCCCTAAAGCGTTGTCGTACCCTCACCTGGACCCTAAACCGTCCCCGTCCCCTAACCCTAACCCTAGCCCGAACCCTAACCCTAACCCTTCCCCGAAACCTGACCCTCACCCGTCCCCTAATCCTAACCCGTACGTTGACGCTAACCCGCGCCCTCACACGTACGCTCCCCCTAAAGCGTTGTCGTACACTCACCTGGACCCTAAACCGTCCCCGTCCCCTAACCCTAACCCTAGCCCAAACCCTAACCCTAACCCTTCCCCGAAGCCTGACCCTCACCCGTCCCCTAATCCTAACCCGTACGCTGACGCTAACCCGCGCCCTCACACGTACCCTCCCCCTAAAGCGTTGTCGTACCCTCACCTGGACCCTAAACCGTCCCCGTCCCCTAACCCTAACCCTAGCCCGAACCCTAACCCTAACCCTTCCCCGAAGCCTGACCCTCACCCGTCCCCTAATCCTAACCCGTACGCTGACACTAACCCGCGCCCTCACACGTACGCTCCCCCTAAAGCGTTGTCGTACCCTCACCTGGACCCTAAACCGTCCCCGTCCCCTAACCCTAACCGTAGCCCGAACCCTAACCCTAACCCTTCCCCGAAGCCTGACCCTCAGCCATCCCCTAATCCTAACCCGTAAGCTGACACTAAGCCGCACCCTCACACGTACGCTCCCCCTAAAGCGTTGTCGTACCCTCACCTGGACCCTAAACCGTCCCCGTCCCCTAACCTTAACCCTAGCCCGAACCCTAACCCTAACCCTTCCCCGAAGCCTGACCCTCACCCGTCCCCTAATCCTAACCAGTACGCTGACACTAACCCGCGCCCTCACACGTACGCTCCCCGTAAAGCGTTGTCGTACCCTCACCTTGACCCTAAACCGTCCCCGTCCCCTAACCCTAACCCTAGCCTGAACCCTAACCCTAACCCTTCCCCGAAGCCTGACCCTCACCCGTCCCCTAATCCTAACCCGTACGCTGACGCTAACCCGCGCCCTCACACGTACGCTCCCCCTAAAGCGTTGTCGTACCCTCACCTGGACCCTAAACCGTCCCCGTCCCCTAACCCTAACCCTAGCCTGAACCCTAACCCTAACCCTTCCCCGAAGCCTGACCCTCAGCCATCCCATAATCCTAACCCATAAGCTGACACTAAGCCGCACCCTCACACGTACGCTCCCCCTAAAGCGTTGTCGTACCCTCACCTGGACCCTAAACCGTCCTCGTCCCCTAACCCTAACCCTAGCCCGAACCCTAACCCTAACCCTTCCCCGAAGCCTGACACTCACCCGTCCCCTAATCCTAACCCGTACGCTGACACTAACCCGCGCCCTCACACGTACGCTCCCCCTAAAGCGTTGTCGTACCCTCACCTGGACCCTAAACCGTCCCCGTCCCCTAACCCTAACCCTAGCCCGAACCCTAACCCTAACCCTTCCCCGAAACCTGACCCTCACCCGTCCCCTAATCCTAACCCGTACGTTGACGCTAACCCGCGCCCTAACACGTACGCTCCCCCTAAAGCGTTGTCGTACCCTCACCTGGACCCTAAACCGTCCCCGTCCCCTAACCCTAACCCTAGCCCGAACCCTAAACCTAACCCTTCCCCGAAGCCTGACCCTCACCCGTCCCCTAATCCTAACCCGTACGCTGACGCTAACCCGCGCCCTCACACGTACGCTCCCCCTAAAGCGTTGTCGTACCCTCACCTGGACCCTAAACCGTCCCCGTCCCCTAACCCTAACCCTAGCCCGAACCCTAACCCTAACCCTTCCCCGAAGCCTGACCCTCACCCGTCCCCTAATCCTAACCCGTACGCTGACACTAACCCGCGCCCTCACACGTACGCTCCCCCTAAAGCGTTGTCGTACCCTCACCTGGACCCTAAACCGTCCCCGTCCCCTAACCCTAACCCTAGCCCGAACCCTAACCCTAACCCTTCCCCGAAGCCTGACCATCAGCCATCCCCTAATCCTAACCAGTAAGCTGACACTAAGCTGCACCCTCACACGTACGCTCCCCCTAAAGCGTTGTCGTACCCTCACCTGGACCCTAAACCGTCCCCGTCCCCTAACCCTAACCCTAGCCCGAACCCTAACCCTAACCCTTCCCCGAAGCCTGACCCTCACCCGTCCCCTAATCCTAACCAGTACGCTGACACTAACCCGCGCCCTCACACGTACGCTCCCCGTAAAGCGTTGTCGTACCCTCACCTTGACCCTAAACCGTCCCCGTCCCCTAACCCTAACCCTAGCCCGAACCCTAACCCTAACCCTTCCCCGAAGCCTGACCCTCACCCGTCCCCTAATCCTAACCCGTACGCTGACGCTAACCCGCGCCCTCACACGTACGCTCCCCCTAAAGCGTTGTCGTACCCTCACCTGGACCCTAAACCGTCCCCGTCCCCTAACCCTAACCCTAGCCCGAACCCTAACCCTAACCCTTCCCCGAAGCCTGACCCTCACCCGTCCCCTAATCCTAACCAGTACGCTGACACTAACCCGCGCCCTCACACGTACGCTCCCCGTAAAGCGTTGTCGTACCCTCACCTTGACCCTAAACCGTCCCCGTCCCCTAACCCTAACCCTAGCCCGAACCCTAACCCTAACCCTTCCCCGAAGCCTGACCCTCACCCGTCCCCTAATCCTAACCCGTACGCTGACGCTAACCCGTGCCCTCACACGTACGATCCCCCTAAAGCGTTGTCGTACCCTCACCTGGACCCTAAACCGTCCCCGTCCCCTAACCCTAACCCTAGCCCGAACCCTAACCCTAACCCTTCCCCGAAGCCTGACCCTCAGCCATCCCATAATCCTAACCCGTAAGCTGACACTAAGCCGCACCCTCAAACGTACGCTCCCCCTAAAGCGTTGTCGTACCCTCACCTGGACCCTAAACCGTCCTCGTCCCCTAACCCTAACCCTAGCCCGAACCCTAACCCTAACCCTTCCCCGAAGCCTGACCCTCACCCGTCCCCTAATCCTAACCCGTACGCTGACACTAACCCGCGCCCTCACACGTACGCTCCCCCTAAAGCGTTGTCGTACCCTCACCTGGACCCTAAACCGTCCCCGTCCCCTAACCCTAACCCTAGCCCGAACCCTAACCCTAACCCTTCCCCGAAACCTGACCCTCACCCGTCCCCTAATCCTAACCCGTACGCTGACGCTAACCCACGCCCTCACACGTACGCTCCCCCTAAAGCGTTGTCGTACCCTCACCTGGACCCTAAACCGTCCCCGTCCCCTAACCCTAACCCTAGCCCGAACCATAACCCTAACCCTTCCCCGAAGCCTGACCCTCACCCGTCCCCTAATCCTAAACCGTACGCTGACGCTAAGCAGCGCCCTCAATCGTACGCTCCCCCTAAAGCGTTGTCGTACCCTCACCTGGACCCTAAACCGTCCCCGTCCCCTAACCCTAACCCTAGCCCGAACCGTAACCCTAACCCTTCCCCGAAGCCTGACCCTCACCTGTCCCCTAATCCTAACCCGTACGCTGACGCTAACCCGCGCCCTCACACGTACGCACCCCCTAAAGCGTTGTCGTACCCTCACCTGGACCCTAAACCGTCCCCGTCCCCTAACCCTAACCCTAGCCCGAACCCTAACCCTAAGCCTTCCCCGAAGCCTGACCCTCATCCGTCCCCTAATCCTAACCCGTACGCTGACGCTAACCCACGCCCTCACACGTACGCTCCCCCTAAAGCGTTGTCGTACCCTCACCTGGACCCTAAACCGTCCCCGTCCCCTAACCCTAACCCTAGCCCGAACCCTAACCCTAAGCCTTCCCCGAAGCCTGACCCTCACCCGTCCCCTAATCCTAAACCGTACGCTGACACTAAGCAGCGCCCTCACTCGTACGCTCCCCCTAAAGCGTTGTCGTACCCTCACCTGGACCCTAAACCGTCCCCGTCCCCTAACCCTAACCATAGCCCGATCCCTAACCCCAACCCTTCCCCGAAGCCTGACGCTCACCCGTCCCCTAATCCTAACCCGTACGCTGACACTAACCCGCGCGCTCACACGTACGCTCCCCCTAAAGCATTGTCGTACCCTCACCTGGACCCTAAACCGTCCCCGTCCCCTAACCCTAACCCTAGCCCGAACCCTAACCCTAAACCTTACCCGAAGCCTGACCCTCACCCGTCCCCTAATCCTAACCCGTACCCTGACACTAACCCACGCCCTCACAAGTACGCTCCCCCTAAAGCGTTGTCGTACCCTCACCTGGACCCTAAACCGTCCCCGTCCCCTAACCCTAACCCTAGCCCGAACCCTTACCCTAACCCTTCCCCGAAGCCTGACCCTCACCCGTCCCCTAATCCTAACCCGTACACTGACACTAACCCGCGCCCTCACACGTACGCTCCCCCTAAAGCGTTGTCGTACCCTCACCTGGACCCTAAACCGTCCCCGTCCCCTAACCCTAACCCTAGCCCGAACACTAACCCTAACCCTTCCCCGAAGCCTGACCCTCACCCGTCCCCTAATCCTAACCCGTACGCTGACACTAACCTGCGCCCTCACACGTACGCTCCCCCTAAAGCGTTGTCGTACCCTCACCTTGACCCTAAACCGTCCCCGTCCCCTAACTCTAACCCTAGCCCGAACCCTAACCCGAATCCTTCACCGAAGCCTGACCCTCACCCGTCCCCTAATCCTAACCCGTACGCTGACACTAACTCGCGCCCTCACACGTACGCTCCCCCTAAAGCGTTGTCGTACCCTCACCTGGACCCTAAACCGTCCCCGTCCCCTAACCCTAACCCTAGCCCGTACCCTAACCCTAACCCTTCCCCGAAGCCTGACCCTCACCCGTCCCCTAATCCTAACCCGTACGCTGACACTAACCCGTGCCCTCACACGTACGCTCCCCCTAAAGCGTTGTCGTACCCTCACCTGGACCCTAAACCGTCCCCGTCCCCTAACCCTAACCCTAGCCCGAACCCTAACCCTAACCCTTCCCCGAAGCCTGACCCTCACCCGTCCCCTAATCCTAACCCGTACGCTGACACTAAGCCACGCCCTCACACGTACGCTCCCCCTAAAGCTTTGTCGTACCCTCACCTGGACCCTAAACCGTCCCCGTCCCCTAACCCTAACCCTAGCCCGAACCCTAACCCTAACCCTTCCCCGAAGCCTGACCCTCACCGTCCCCTAATCCTAACCCGTACGCTGACACTAACCCGCGCCCTCACACGTACGCTCCCCCTAAAGCGTTGTCGTACCCTCACTTGGACCCTAAACCGTCCCGGTACCCTAACCCTAACCCTAGCCCGAACCCTAACCCTAACCCTTCCCCGAAGCCTGACCCTCACCCGTCCCCTAATCCTAACCCGTACGCTGACACTAACCCGTGCCCTCACACGTACGCTCCACCTAAAGCGTTGTCGTACCCTCACCTGGACCCTAAACCGTCCCCGTCCCCTAACCCTAACCCTAGCCCGAACCCAGCCCTAACACTTCCCCGAAGCCTGACCCTCACCCGTCCCCTAATCCTAACCCGCACGCTGACACTAACCCGCGCCCTCACACGTACGCTCCCCCTAAAGCATTGTCGTACCCTCATCTGGACCCTAAACCGTCCCCGTCCCCTAACCCTAACCCTAGCCCGAACCCTAACCCTAACACTTCCCCGAAGCCTGATCCTCACCCGTACCCTAATCCTAACCCGTACGCTGACGCTAACCCGCGCCCTCACACGTACCCTCCCCCTAAAGCGTTGTCGTACCCTCACCTGGACCCTAAACCGTCCCCGTCCCCTAACCCTAACCCTAGCCCGAACCCTAACCTTAACCCTTCCCCGAATCCTGACCCTCACCCGTCCCCTAATCCTAAGCCGTACGCTGACAGTAACCCGCGCCCTCACACGTACGCTCCCCCTAAAGCGTTGTCGTACCCTCACCTGGACCCTAAACCGTCCCCATCCCCTAACCCTAACCCTAGCCCGAACCCTAAACCTAACCCTTCCCCGAAGCCTGACCCTCACCCGTCCCCTAATCCTAACCCGTACGCTGACACTAACCCGCACCCTCACACGTACGCTCCCCCTAAAGCGTTGTCGTACCCTCACCTGGACCCTAAAGCGTCCCCGTCCCCTAACACTAACCCTAACCCGAACCCTAACCCTAACCCTTCCCCGAATCCTGACCCTCACCCGTCCCCTAATTCTAACCCGTACGCTGATACTAACCCGCGCCCTCACACGTACGCTCCCCCTAAAGCGTTGTCGTACCCTCACCTGGACCCTAAACCGTCCCCGTCCCCTAACCCTAACCCTAGCCCGAACCCTAACCCTAACCCTTCCCCGAAGCCTGACCCTCAGCCATCCCCTAATCCTAACCCGTAAGCTGACACTAAGCCGCACCCTCACACGTACGCTCCCCCTAAAGCGTTGTCGTACCCTCACCTGGACCCTAAACCGTCCCCGTCCCCTAACCCTAACCCTAGCCCGAACCCTAACCCTAACCCTTCCCCGAAGCCTGACCCTCACCCGTCCCCTAATCCTAACCAGTACGCTGACACTAACCCGCGCCCTCACACGTACGCTCCCCGTAAAGCGTTGTCGTACCCTCACCTTGACCCTAAACCGTCCCCGTCCCCTAACCCTAACCCTAGCCCGAACCCTAACCCTAACCCTTCCCCGAAGCCTGACCCTCACCCGTCCCCTAATCCTAACCCGTACGCTGACGCTAACCCGCGCCCTCACACGTACGCTCCCCCTAAAGCGTTGTCGTACCCTCACCTGGACCCTAAACCGTCCCCGTCCCCTAACCCTAACCCTAGCCCGAACCCTAACCCTAACCCTTCCCCGAAGCCTGACCCTCACCCGTCCCCTAATCCTAACCCGTACGCTGACACTAACCCGCGCCCTCACACGTACGCTCCCCGTAAAGCGTTGTCGTACCCTCACCTTGACCCTAAACCGTCCCCGTCCCCTAACCCTAACCCTAGCCCGAACCCTAACCCTAACCCTTCCCCGAAGCCTGACCCTCACCCGTCCCCTAATCCTAACCCGTACGCTGACGCTAACCCGTGCCCTCACACGTACGATCCCCCTAAAGCGTTGTCGTACCCTCACCTGGACCCTAAACCGTCCCCGTCCCCTAACCCTAACCCTAGCCCGAACCCTAACCCTAACCCTTCCCCGAAGCCTGACCCTCAGCCATCCCATAATCCTAACCCGTAAGCTGACACTAAGCCGCACCCTCACACGTACGCTCCCCCTAAAGCGTTGTCGTACCCTCACCTGGACCCTAAACCGTCCTCGTCCCCTAACCCTAACCCTAGCCCGAACCCTAACCCTAACCCTTCCCCGAAGCCTGACCCTCACCCGTCCCCTAATCCTAACCCGTACGCTGACACTAACCCGCGCCCTCACACGTACGCTCCCCCTAAAGCGTTGTCGTACCCTCACCTGGACCCTAAACCGTCCCCGTCCCCTAACCCTAACCCTAGCCCGAACCCTAACCCTAACCCTTCCCCGAAACCTGACCCTCACCCGTCCCCTAATCCTAACCCGTACGCTGACGCTAACCCACGCCCTCACACGTACGCTCCCCCTAAAGCGTTGTCGTACCCTCACCTGGACCCTAAACCGTCCCCGTCCCCTAACCCTAACCCTAGCCCGAACCATAACCCTAACCCTTCCCCGAAGCCTGACCCTCACCCGTCCCCTAATCCTAAACCGTACGCTGACGCTAAGCAGCGCCCTCAATCGTACGCTCCCCCTAAAGCGTTGTCGTACCCTCACCTGGACCCTAAACCGTCCCCGTCCCCTAACCCTAACCCTAGCCCGAACCGTAACCCTAACCCTTCCCCGAAGCCTGACCCTCACCTGTCCCCTAATCCTAACCCGTACGCTGACGCTAACCCGCGCCCTCACACGTACGCACCCCCTAAAGCGTTGTCGTACCCTCACCTGGACCCTAAACCGTCCCCGTCCCCTAACCCTAACCCTAGCCCGAACCCTAACCCTAACCCTTCCCCGAAGCCTGACACTCATCCGTCCCCTAATCCTAACCCGTACGCTGACGCTAACCCACGCCCTCACACGTACGCTCCCCCTAAAGCGTTGTCGTACCCTCACCTGGACCCTAAACCGTCCCCGTCCCCTAACCCTAACCCTAGCCCGAACCCTAACCCTAAGCCTTCCCCGAAGCCTGACCCTCACCCGTCCCCTAATCCTAAACCGTACGCTGACACTAAGCAGCGCCCTCACTCGTACGCTCCCCCTAAAGCGTTGTCGTACCCTCACCTGGACCCTAAACCGTCCCCGTCCCCTAACCCTAACCATAGCCCGATCCCTAACCCTAACCCTTCCCCGAAGCCTGACGCTCACCCGTCCCCTAATCCTAACCCGTACGCTGACACTAACCCGCGCGCTCACACGTACACTCCCCCTAAAGCATTGTCGTACCCTCACCTGGACCCTAAACCGTCCCCGTCCCCTAACCCTAACCCTAGCCCGAACCCTAACCCTAAACCTTACCCGAAGCCTGACCCTCACCCGTCCCCTAATCCTAACCCGTACCCTGACACTAACCCACGCCCTCACAAGTACGCTCCCCCTAAAGCGTTGTCGTACCCTCACCTGGACCCTAAACCGTCCCCGTCCCCTAACCCTAACCCTAGCCCGAACCCTTACCCTAACCCTTCCCCGAAGCCTGACCCTCACCCGTCCCCTAATCCTAACCCGTACACTGACACTAACCCGCGCCCTCACACGTACGCTCCCCCTAAAGCGTTGTCGTACCCTCACCTGGACCCTAAACCGTCCCCGTCCCCTAACCCTAACCCTAGCCCGAACACTAACCCTAACCCTTCCCCGAAGCCTGACCCTCACCCGTCCCCTAATCCTAACCCGTACGCTGACACTAACCTGCGCCCTCACACGTACGCTCCCCCTAAAGCGTTGTCGTACCCTCACCTTGACCCTAAACCGTCCCCGTCCCCTAACTCTAACCCTAGCCCAAACCCTAACCCGAATCCTTCACCGAAGCCTGACCCTCACCCGTCCCCTAATCCTAACCCGTACGCTGACACTAACTCGCGCCCTCACACGTACGCTCCCCCTAAAGCGTTGTCGTACCCTCACCTGGACCCTAAACCGTCCCCGTCCCCTAACCCTAACCCTAGCCCGTACCCTAACCCTAACCCTTCCCCGAAGCCTGACCCTCACCCGTCCCCTAATCCTAACCCGTACGCTGACACTAACCCGTGCCCTCACACGTACGCTCCCCCTAAAGCGTTGTCGTACCCTCACCTGGACCCTAAACCGTCCCCGTCCCCTAACCCTAACCCTAGCCCGAACCCTAACCCTAACCCTTCCCCGAAGCCTGACCCTCACCCGTCCCCTAATCCTAACCCGTACGCTGACACTAAGCCACGCCCTCACACGTACGCTCCCCCTAAAGCTTTGTCGTACCCTCACCTGGACCCTAAACCGTCCCCGTCCCCTAACCCTAACCCTAGCCCGAACCCTAACCCTAACCCTTCCCCGAAGCCTGACCCTCACCGTCCCCTAATCCTAACCCGTACGCTGACACTAACCCGCGCCCTCACACGTACGCTCCCCCTAAAGCGTTGTCGTACCCTCACTTGGACCCTAAACCGTCCCGGTACCCTAACCCTAACCCTAGCCCGAACCCTAACCCTAACCCTTCCCCGAAGCCTGACCCTCACCCGTCCCCTAATCCTAACCCGTACGCTGACACTAACCCGCGCCCTCACACGTACGCTCCACCTAAAGCGTTGTCGTACCCTCACCTGGACCCTAAACCGTCCCCGTCCCCTAACCCTAACCCTAGCCCGAACCCAGCCCTAACACTTCCCCGAAGCCTGACCCTCACCCGTCCCCTAATCCTAACCCGCACGCTGACACTAACCCGCGCCCTCACACGTACGCTCCCCCTAAAGCATTGTCGTACCCTCATCTGGACCCTAAACCGTCCCCGTCCCCTAACCCTAACCCTAGCCCGAACCCTAACCCTAACACTTCCCCGAAGCCTGATCCTCACCCGTACCCTAATCCTAACCCGTACGCTGACGCTAACCCGCGCCCTCACACGTACCCTCCCCCTAAAGCGTTGTCGTACCCTCACCTGGACCCTAAACCGTCCCCGTCCCCTAACCCTAACCCTAGCCCGAACCCTAACCTTAACCCTTCCCCGAATCCTGACCCTCACCCGTCCCCTAATCCTAAGCCGTACGCTGACAGTAACCCGCGCCCTCACACGTACGCTCCCCCTAAAGCGTTGTCGTACCCTCACCTGGACCCTAAACCGTCCCCATCCCCTAACCCTAACCCTAGCCCGAACCCTAAACCTAACCCTTCCCCGAAGCCTGACCCTCACCCGTCCCCTAATCCTAACCCGTACGCTGACACTAACCCGCACCCTCACACGTACGCTCCCCCTAAAGCGTTGTCGTACCCTCACCTGGACCCTAAAGCGTCCCCGTCCCCTAACACTAACCCTAGCCCGAACCCTAACCCTAACCCTTCCCCGAATCCTGACCCTCACCCGTCCCCTAATTCTAACCCGTACGCTGATACTAACCCGCGCCCTCACACGTACGCTCCCCCTAAAGCGTTGTCGTACCCTCACCTGGACCCTAAACCGTCCCCGTCCCCTAACCCTAACCCTAGCCCGAACCCTAACCCTAACCCTTCCCCGAAGCCTGACCCTCAGCCATCCCCTAATCCTAACCCGTAAGCTGACACTAAGCCGCACCCTCACACGTACGCTCCCCCTAAAGCGTTGTCGTACCCTCACCTGGACCCTAAACCGTCCCCGTCCCCTAACCCTAACCCTAGCCCGAACCCTAACCCTAACCCTTCCCCGAAGCCTGACCCTCACCCGTCCCCTAATCCTAACCAGTACGCTGACACTAACCCGCGCCCTCACACGTACGCTCCCCGTAAAGCGTTGTCGTACCCTCACCTTGACCCTAAACCGTCCCCGTCCCCTAACCCTAACCCTAGCCCGAACCCTAACCCTAACCCTTCCCCGAAGCCTGACCCTCACCCGTCCCCTAATCCTAACCCGTACGCTGACGCTAACCCGCGCCCTCACACGTACGCTCCCCCTAAAGCGTTGTCGTACCCTCACCTGGACCCTAAACCGTCCCCGTCCCCTAACCCTAACCCTAGCCCGAACCCTAACCCTAACCCTTCCCCGAAGCCTGACCCTCACCCGTCCCCTAATCCTAACCCGTACGCTGACACTAACCCGCGCCCTCACACGTACGCTCCCCGTAAAGCGTTGTCGTACCCTCACCTTGACCCTAAACCGTCCCCGTCCCCTAACCCTAACCCTAGCCCGAACCCTAACCCTAACCCTTCCCCGAAGCCTGACCCTCACCCGTCCCCTAATCCTAACCCGTACGCTGACGCTAACCCGTGCCCTCACACGTACGATCCCCCTAAAGCGTTGTCGTACCCTCACCTGGACCCTAAACCGTCCCCGTCCCCTAACCCTAACCCTAGCCCGAACCCTAACCCTAACCCTTCCCCGAAGCCTGACCCTCAGCCATCCCATAATCCTAACCCGTAAGCTGACACTAAGCCGCACCCTCACACGTACGCTCCCCCTAAAGCGTTGTCGTACCCTCACCTGGACCCTAAACCGTCCTCGTCCCCTAACCCTAACCCTAGCCCGAACCCTAACCCTAACCCTTCCCCGAAGCCTGACCCTCACCCGTCCCCTAATCCTAACCCGTACGCTGACACTAACCCGCGCCCTCACACGTACGCTCCCCCTAAAGCGTTGTCGTACCCTCACCTGGACCCTAAACCGTCCCCGTCCCCTAACCCTAACCCTAGCCCGAACCCTAACCCTAACCCTTCCCCGAAACCTGACCCTCACCCGTCCCCTAATCCTAACCCGTACGCTGACGCTAACCCACGCCCTCACACGTACGCTCCCCCTAAAGCGTTGTCGTACCCTCACCTGGACCCTAAACCGTCCCCGTCCCCTAACCCTAACCCTAGCCCGAACCATAACCCTAACCCTTCCCCGAAGCCTGACCCTCACCCGTCCCCTAATCCTAAACCGTACGCTGACGCTAAGCAGCGCCCTCAATCGTACGCTCCCCCTAAAGCGTTGTCGTACCCTCACCTGGACCCTAAACCGTCCCCGTCCCCTAACCCTAACCCTAGCCCGAACCGTAACCCTAACCCTTCCCCGAAGCCTGACCCTCACCTGTCCCCTAATCCTAACCCGTACGCTGACGCTAACCCGCGCCCTCACACGTACGCACCCCCTAAAGCGTTGTCGTACCCTCACCTGGACCCTAAACCGTCCCCGTCCCCTAACCCTAACCCTAGCCCGAACCCTAACCCTAACCCTTCCCCGAAGCCTGACCCTCATCCGTCCCCTAATCCTAACCCGTACGCTGACGCTAACCCACGCCCTCACACGTACGCTCCCCCTAAAGCGTTGTCGTACCCTCACCTGGACCCTAAACCGTCCCCGTCCCCTAACCCTAACCCTAGCCCGAACCCTAACCCTAAGCCTTCCCCGAAGCCTGACCCTCACCCGTCCCCTAATCCTAAACCGTACGCTGACACTAAGCAGCGCCCTCACTCGTACGCTCCCCCTAAAGCGTTGTCGTACCCTCACCTGGACCCTAAACCGTCCCCGTCCCCTAACCCTAACCATAGCCCGATCCCTAACCCTAACCCTTCCCCGAAGCCTGACGCTCACCCGTCCCCTAATCCTAACCCGTACGCTGACACTAACCCGCGCGCTCACACGTACACTCCCCCTAAAGCATTGTCGTACCCTCACCTGGACCCTAAACCGTCCCCGTCCCCTAACCCTAACCCTAGCCCGAACCCTAACCCTAAACCTTACCCGAAGCCTGACCCTCACCCGTCCCCTAATCCTAACCCGTACCCTGACACTAACCCACGCCCTCACAAGTACGCTCCCCCTAAAGCGTTGTCGTACCCTCACCTGGACCCTAAACCGTCCCCGTCCCCTAACCCTAACCCTAGCCCGAACCCATACCCTAACCCTTCCCCGAAGCCTGACCCTCACCCGTCCCCTAATCCTAACCCGTACACTGACACTAACCCGCGCCCTCACACGTACGCTCCCCCTAAAGCGTTGTCGTACCCTCACCTGGACCCTAAACCGTCCCCGTCCCCTAACCCTAACCCTAGCCCGAACACTAACCCTAACCCTTCCCCGAAGCCTGACCCTCACCCGTCCCCTAATCCTAACCCGTACGCTGACACTAACCTGCGCCCTCACACGTACGCTCCCCCTAAAGCGTTGTCGTACCCTCACCTTGACCCTAAACCGTCCCCGTCCCCTAACTCTAACCCTAGCCCGAACCCTAACCCGAATCCTTCACCGAAGCCTGACCCTCACCCGTCCCCTAATCCTAACCCGTACGCTGACACTAACTCGCGCCCTCACACGTACGCTCCCCCTAAAGCGTTGTCGTACCCTCACCTGGACCCTAAACCGTCCCCGTCCCCTAACCCTAACCCTAGCCCGTACCCTAACCCTAACCCTTCCCCGAAGCCTGACCCTCACCCGTCCCCTAATCCTAACCCGTACGCTGACACTAACCCGTGCCCTCACACGTACGCTCCCCCTAAAGCGTTGTCGTACCCTCACCTGGACCCTAAACCGTCCCCGTCCCCTAACCCTAACCCTAGCCCGAACCCTAACCCTAACCCTTCCCCGAAGCCTGACCCTCACCCGTCCCCTAATCCTAACCCGTACGCTGACACTAAGCCACGCCCTCACACGTACGCTCCCCCTAAAGCTTTGTCGTACCCTCACCTGGACCCTAAACCGTCCCGGTCCCCTAACCCTAACCCTAGCCCGAACCCTAACCCTAACCCTTCCCCGAAGCCTGACCCTCACCGTCCCCTAATCCTAACCCGTACGCTGACACTAACCCGCGCCCTCACACGTACGCTCCCCCTAAAGCGTTGTCGTACCCTCACTTGGACCCTAAACCGTCCCGGTACCCTAACCCTAACCCTATCCCGAACCCTAACCCTAACCCTTCCCCGAAGCCTGACCCTCACCCGTCCCCTAATCCTAACCCGTACGCTGACACTAACCCGCGCCCTCACACGTACGCTCCACCTAAAGCGTTGTCGTACCCTCACCTGGACCCTAAAGCGTCCCCGTCCCCTAACCCTAACCCTAGCCCGAACCCTAACCCTAACACTTCCCCGAAGCCTGACCCTCACCCGTCCCCTAATCCTAACCCGTACGCTGACACTAACCCGCGCCCTCACACGTACGCTCCCCCTAAAGCATTGTCGTACCCTCATCTGGACCCTAAACCGTCCCCGTCCCCTAACCCTAACCCTAGCCCGAACCCTAACCCTAACACTTCCCCGAAGCCTGATCCTCACCCGTACCCTAATCCTAACCCGTACGCTGACGCTAACCCACGCCCTCACACGTACGCTCCACCTAAAGCGTTGTCGTACCCTCACCTGGACCCTAAACCGTCCCCGTCCCCTAACCCTAACCCTAGCCCGAACCCTAACCCTAACCCTTCCCCGAAGCCTGACCCTCAGCCATCCCATAATCCTAACCCGTAAGCTGACACTAAGCCGCACCCTCACACGTACGCTCCCCCTAAAGCGTTGTCGTACCCTCACCTGGACCCTAAACCGTCCTCGTCCCCTAACCCTAACCCTAGCCCGAACCCTAACCCTTACCCTTCCCCGAAGCCTGACACTCACCCGTCCCCTAAATCTAACCCGTACGCTGACACTAACCCGCGCCCTCACACGTACGCTCCCCCTAAAGCGTTGTCGTACCCTCACCTGGACCCTAAACCGTCCCCGTCCCCTAACCCTAACCCTAGCCCGAACCCTAACCCTAACCCTTCCCCGAAACCTGACCCTCACCCGTCCCCTAATCCTAACCCGTACGTTGACGCTAACCCGCGCCCTCACACGTACGCTCCCCCTAAAGCGTTGTCGTACCCTCACCTGGACCCTAAACCGTCCCCGTCCCCTAACCCTAACCCTAGCCCAAACCCTAACCCTAACCCTTCCCCGAAGCCTGACCCTCACCCGTCCCCTAATCCTAACCCGTACGCTGACGCTAACACGCGCCCTCACACGTACCCTCCCCCTAAAGCGTTGTCGTACCCTCACCTGGACCCTAAACCGTCCCCGTCCCCTAACCCTAACCCTAGCCCGAACCCTAACCCTAACCCTTCCCCGAAGCCTGACCCTCACCCGTCCCCTAATCCTAAGCCGTACGCTGACAGTAACCCGCGCGCTCACACGTACGCTCCCCCTAAAGCGTTGTCGTACCCTCACCTGGACCCTAAACCGTCCCCGTCCCCTAACCCTAACCCTAGCCCGAACCCTAACCCTAACCCTTCCCCGAAGCCTGACCCTCACCCGTCCCCTAATCCTAACCCGTACGCTGACACTAACCCGCACCCTCACACGTACGCTCCCCCTAAAGCGTTGTCGTACCCTCACCTGGACCCTAAAGCGTCCCCGTCCCCTAACACTAACCCTAGCCCGAACCCTAACCCTAACACTTCCCCGAAGCCTGACCCTCACCCGTCCCCTAATCCTAACCCGTACGCTGACACTAACCCGCGCCCTCACACGTACGCTCCCCCTAAAGCGTTGTCGTACCCTCACCTGGACCCTAAACCGTCCCCGTCCCCTAACCCTAACCCTAGCCCGAACCCTAACCCTAACCCTTCCCCGAAGCCTGACCCTCAGCCATCCCCTAATCCTAACCCGTAAGCTGACACTAAGCCGCACCCTCACACGTACGCTCCCCCTAAAGCGTTGTCGTACCCTCACCTGGACCCTAAACCGTCCCCGTCCCCTAACCCTAACCCTAGCCCGAACCCTAACCCTAACCCTTCCCCGAAGCCTGACCCTCACCCGTCCCCTAATCCTAACCAGTACGCTGACACTAACCCGCGCCCTCACACGTACGCTCCCCGTAAAGCGTTGTCGTACCCTCACCTTGACCCTAAACCGTCCCCGTCCCCTAACCCTAACCCTAGCCCGAACCCTAACCCTAACCCTTCCCCGAAGCCTGACCCTCACCCGTCCCCTAATCCTAACCCGTACGCTGACGCTAACCCGCGCCCTCACACGTACGTTCCCCCTAAAGCGTTGTCGTACCCTCACCTGGACCCTAAACCGTCCCCGTCCCCTAACCCTAACCCTAGCCCGAACCCTAACCCTAACCCTTCCCCGAAGCCTGACCCTCAGCCATCCCATAATCCTAACCCGTAAGCTCACACTAAGCCGCACCCTCACACGTACGCTCCCCCTAAAGCGTTGTCGTACCCTCACCTGGACCCTAAACCGTCCTCGTCCCCTAACCCTAACCCTAGCCCGAACCCTAACCCTAACCCTTCCCCGAAGCCTGACACTCACCCGTCCCCTAATCCTAACCCGTACGCTGACACTAACCCGCGCCCTCACACGTACGCTCCCCCTAAAGCGTTGTCGTACCCTCACCTGGACCCTAAACCGTCCCCGTCCCCTAACCCTAACCCTAGCCCAAACCCTAACCCTAACCCTTCCCCGAAGCCTGACCCTCACCCGTCCCCTAATCCTAACCCGTACGCTGACGCTAACACGCGCCCTCACACGTACCCTCCCCCTAAAGCGTTGTCGTACCCTCACCTGGACCCTAAACCGTCCCCGTCCCCTAACCCTAACCCTAGCCCGAACCCTAACCCTAACCCTTCCCCGAAGCCTGACCCTCACCCGTCCCCTAATCCTAAGCCGTACGCTGACAGTAACCCGCGCGCTCACACGTACGCTCCCCCTAAAGCGTTGTCGTACCCTCACCTGGACCCTAAACCGTCCCCGTCCCCTAACCCTAACCCTAGCCCGAACCCTAACCCTAACCCTTCCCCGAAGCCTGACCCTCACCCGTCCCCTAATCCTAACCCGTACGCTGACACTAACCCGCACCCTCACACGTACGCTCCCCCTAAAGCGTTGTCGTACCCTCACCTGGACCCTAAAGCGTCCCCGTCCCCTAACACTAACCCTAGCCCGAACCCTAACCCTAACCCTTCCCCGAAGCCTGACCCTCACCCGTCCCCTAATCCTAACCCGTACGCTGACACTAACCCGCGCCCTCACACGTACGCTCCCCCTAAAGCGTTGTCGTACCCTCACCTGGACCCTAAACCGTCCCCGTCCCCTAACCCTAACCCTAGCCCGAACCCTAACCCTAACCCTTCCCCGAAGCCTGACCCTCAGCCATCCCCTAATCCTAACCCGTAAGCTGACACTAAGCCGCACCCTCACACGTACGCTCCCCCTAAAGCGTTGTCGTACCCTCACCTGGACCCTAAACCGTCCCCGTCCCCTAACCCTAACCCTAGCCCGAACCCTAACCCTAACCCTTCCCCGAAGCCTGACCCTCACCCGTCCCCTAATCCTAACCAGTACGCTGACACTAACCCGCGCCCTCACACGTACGCTCCCCGTAAAGCGTTGTCGTACCCTCACCTTGACCCTAAACCGTCCCCGTCCCCTAACCCTAACCCTAGCCCGAACCCTAACCCTAACCCTTCCCCGAAGCCTGACCCTCACCCGTCCCCTAATCCTAACCCGTACGCTGACGCTAACCCGCGCCCTCACACGTACGTTCCCCCTAAAGCGTTGTCGTACCCTCACCTGGACCCTAAACCGTCCCCGTCCCCTAACCCTAACCCTAGCCCGAACCCTAACCCTAACCCTTCCCCGAAGCCTGACCCTCAGCCATCCCATAATCCTAACCCGTAAGCTCACACTAAGCCGCACCCTCACACGTACGCTCCCCCTAAAGCGTTGTCGTACCCTCACCTGGACCCTAAACCGTCCTCGTCCCCTAACCCTAACCCTAGCCCGAACCCTAACCCTAACCCTTCCCCGAAGCCTGACACTCACCCGTCCCCTAATCCTAACCCGTACGCTGACACTAACCCGCGCCCTCACACGTACGCTCCCCCTAAAGCGTTGTCGTACCCTCACCTGGACCCTAAACCGTCCCCGTCCCCTAACCCTAACCCTAGCCCGAACCCTAACCCTAACCCTTCCCCGAAACCTGACCCTCACCCGTCCCCTAATCCTAACCCGTACGTTGACGCTAACCCGCGCCCTAACACGTACGCTCCCCCTAAAGCGTTGTCGTACCCTCACCTGGACCCTAAACCGTCCCCGTCCCCTAACCCTAACCCTAGCCCGAACCCTAAACCTAACCCTTCCCCGAAGCCTGACCCTCACCCGTCCCCTAATCCTAACCCGTTCGCTGACGCTAACCCGCGCCCTCACACGTACCCTCCCCCTAAAGCGTTGTCGTACCCTCACCTGGACCCTAAACCGTCCCCGTCCCCTAACCCTAACCCTAGCCCGAACCCTAACCCTAACCCTTCCCCGAAGCCTGACCCTCACCCGTCCCCTAATCCTATGCCGTACGCTGACAGTAACCCGCGCCCTCACACGCACGCTCCCCCTAAAGCGTTGTCGTACCCTCACCTGGACCCTAAACCGTCCCTGTCCCCTAACCCTAACCCTAGCCCGAACCCTAAACCTAACCCTTCCCCGAAGCCTGACCCTCACCCGTCCCCTAATCCTAACCCGTACGCTGACACTAACCCGCACCCTCACACGTACGCTCCCCCTAAAGCGTTGTCGTACCGTCACCTGGACCCTAAAGCGTCCCCGTCCCCTAACACTAACCCTAGCCCGAACCCTAACCCTAACCCTTCCCCGAAGCCTGACCCTCACCCGTCCCCTAGTCCTAACCCGTACGCTGACACTAACCCGCGCCCTCACACGTACGCTCCCCCTAAAGCGTTGTCGTACCCTCACCTGGACCCTAAACCGTCCCCGTCCCCTAACCCTAACCCTAGCCCGAACCCTAACCCTAACCCTTCCCCGAAGCCTGACCCTCACCCGTCCCCTAATCCTAACCCGTACGCTGACACTAACCCGCACCCTCACACGTACGCTCCCCCTAAAGCGTTGTCGTACCCTCACCTGGACCCTAAAGCGTCCCCGTCCCCTAACACTAACCCTAGCCCGAACCCTAACCCTAACCCTTCCCCGAAGCCTGACCCTCACCCGTCCCCTAATCCTAACCCGTACGCTGACTCTAACCCGCGCCCTCACACGTACGCTCCCCCTAAAGCGTTGTCGTACCCTCACCTGGACCCTAAACCGTCCCCGTCCCCTAACCCTAACCCTAGCCCGAACCCTAACCCTAACCCTTCCCCGAAGCCTGACCCTCAGCCATCCCCTAATCCTAACCCGTAAGCTGACACTAAGCCGCACCCTCACACGTACGCTCCCCCTAAAGCGTTGTCGTACCCTCACCTGGACCCTAAACCGTCCCCGTCCCCTAACCCTAACCCTAGCCCGAACCCTAACCCTAACCCTTCCCCGAAGCCTGACCCTCACCCGTCCCCTAATCCTAACCCGTACGCTGACACTAACCCGCGCCCTCACACGTACGCTCCCCGTAAAGCGTTGTCGTACCCTCACCTTGACCCTAAACCGTCCCCGTCCCCTAACCCTAACCCTAGCCCGAACCCTAACCCTAACCCTTCCCCGAAGCCTGACCCTCACCCGTCCCCTAATCCTAACCCGTACGCTGACGCTAACCCGCGCCCTCACACGTACGCTCCCCCTAAAGCGTTGTCGTACCCTCACCTGGACCCTAAACCGTCCCCGTCCCCTAACCCTAACCCTAGCCCGAACCCTAACCCTAACCCTTCCCCGAAGCCTGACCCTCAGCCATCCCATAATCCTAACCCGTAAGCTGACACTAAGCCGCACCCTCACACGTACGCTCCCCCTAAAGCGTTGTCGTACCCTCACCTGGACCCTAAACCGTCCTCGTCCCCTAACCCTAACCCTAGCCCGAACCCTAACCCTAACCCTTCCCCGAAGCCTGACCCTCACCCGTCCCCTAATCCTAACCCGTACGCTGACACTAACCCGCGCCCTCACACGTACGCTCCCCCTAAAGCGTTGACGTACCCTCACCTGGACCCTAAACCGTCCCCGTCCCCTAACCCTAACCCTAGCCCGAACCCTAACCCTAACCCTTCCCCGAAACCTGACCCTCACCCGTCCCCTAATCCTAACCCGTACGTTGACGCTAACCCGCGCCCTAACACGTACGCTCCCCCTAAAGCGTTGTCGTACCCTCACCTGGACCCTAAACCGTCCCCGTCCCCTAACCCTAACCCTAGCCCAAACCCTAAACCTAACCCTTCTCCGAAGCCTGACCCTCACCCGTCCCCTAATCCTAACCCGTTCGCTGACGCTAACCCGCGCCCTCACACGTACCCTCCCCCTAAAGCGTTGTCGTACCCTCACCTGGACCCTAAACCGTCCCCGTCCCCTAACCCTAACCCTAGCCCGAACCCTAACCTTAACCCTTCCCCGAATCCTGACCCTCACCCGTCCCCTAATCCTAAGCCGTACGCTGACAGTAACCCGCGCCCTCACACGTACGCTCCCCCTAAAGCGTTGTCGTACCCTCACCTGGACCCTAAACCGTCCCCGTCCCCTAACCCTAACCCTAGCCCGAACCCTAAACCTTACACTTCCCCGAAGCCTGACCCTCACCCGTCCCCTAATCCTAACCCGTACGCTGACACTAACCCGCACCCTCACACGTACGCTCCCCCTAAAGCGTTGTCGTACCCTCACCTGGACCCTAAAGCTTCCCCGTCCCCTAACACTAACCCTAGCCCGAACCCTAACCCTAACCCTTCCCCGAAGCCTGACCCTCACCCGTCCCCTAATCCTAACCCGTACGCTGACACTAACCCGCGCCCTCACACGTACGCTCCCCCTAAAGCGTTGTCGTACCCTCACCTGGACCCTAAACCGTCCCCGTCCCCTAACCCTAACCCTAGCCCGAACCCTAACCCTAACCCTTCCCCGAAGCCTGACCCTCAGCCATCCCCTAATCCTAACCCGTAAGCTGACACTAAGCCGCACCCTCACACGTACGCTCCCCCTAAAGCGTTGTCGTACCCTCACCTGGACCCTAAACCGTCCCCGTCCCCTAACCCTAACCCTAGCCCGAACCCTAACCCTAACCCTTCCCCGAAGCCTGACCCTCACCCGTCCCCTAATCCTAACCCGTACGCTGACGCTAACCCACGCCCTCACACGTACGCTCCCCCTAAAGCGTTGTCGTACCCTCACCTGGACCCTAAACCGTCCCCGTCCCCTAACCCTAACCCTAGCCCGAACCCTAACCCTAACCCTTCCCCGAAGCCTGACCCTCACCCGTCCCCTAATCCTAAACCGTACGCTGACGCTAAGCAGCGCCCTCAATCGTACGCTCCCCCTAAAGCGTTGTCGTACCCTCACCTGGACCCTAAACCGTCCCCGTCCCCTAACCCTAACCCTAGCCCGAACCGTAACCCTAACCCTTCCCCGAAGCCTGACCCACACCTGTCCCCTAATCCTAACCCGTACGCTGACGCTAACCCGCGCCCTCACACGTACGCACCCCCTAAAGCGTTGTCGTACCCTCACCTGGACCCTAAACCGTCCCCGTCCCCTAACCCTAACCCTAGCCCGAACCCTAACCCTAACCCTTCCCCGAAGCCTGACCCTCATCCGTCCCCTAATCCTAACCCGTACGCTGACGCTAACCCATGCCCTCACACGTACGCTCCCCCTAAAGCGTTGTCGTACCCTCACCTGGACCCTAAACCGTCCCCGTCCCCTAACCCTAACCCTAGCCCGAACCCTAACCCTAAGCCTTCCCCGAAGCCTGACCCTCACCCGTCCCCTAATCCTAAACCGTACGCTGACACTAAGCAGCGCCCTCACTTGTACGCTCCCCCTAAAGCGTTGTCGTACCCTCACCTGGACCCTAAACCGTCCCCGTCCCCTAACCCTAACCATAGCCCGATCCCTAACCCTAACCCTTCCCCGAAGCCTGACGCTCACCCGTCCCCTAATCCTAACCCGTACGCTGACACTAACCCGCGCGCTCACACGTACGCTCCCCCTAAAGCATTGTCGTACCCTCACCTGGACCCTAAACCGTCCCCGTCCCCTAACCCTAACCCTAGCCCGAACCCTAACCCTAAACCTTACCCGAAGCCTGACCCTCACCCGTCCCCTAATCCTAACCCGTACCCTGACACTAACCCACGCCCTCACAAGTATGCTCCCCCTAAAGCGTTGTCGTACCCTCACCTGGACCCTAAACCGTCCCCGTCCCCTAACCCTAACCCTAGCCCGAACCCTTACCCTAACCCTTCCCCGAAGCCTGACCCTCACCCGTCCCCTAATCCTAACCCGTACACTGACACTAACCCGCGCCCTCACACGTACGCTCCCCCTAAAGCGTTGTCGTACCCTCACCTGGACCCTAAACCGTCCCCGTCCCCTAACCCTAACCCTAGCCCGAACACTAACCCTAACCCTTCCCCGAAGCCTGACCCTCACCCGTCCCCTAATCCTAACCCGTACGCTGACACTAACCTGCGCCCTCACACGTACGCTCCCCCTAAAGCGTTGTCGTACCCTCACCTTGACCCTAAACCGTCCCCGTCCCCTAACTCTAACCCTAGCCCGAACCCTAACCCTAATCCTTCACCGAAGCCTGACCCTCACCCGTCCCCTAATCCTAACCCGTACGCTGACACTAACCCGCGCCCTCACACGTACGCTCCCCCTAAAGCGTTGTCGTACCCTCACCTGGACCCTAAACCGTCCCCGTCCCCTAACCCTAACCCTAGCCCGTACCCTAACCCTAACCCTTCCCCGAAGCCTGACCCTCACCCGTCCCCTAATCCTAACCCGTACGCTGACACTAACCCGTGCCCTCACACGTACGCTCCCCCTAAAGCGTTGTCGTACCCTCACCTGGACCCTAAACCGTCCCCGTCCCCTAACCCTAACCCTAGCCCGAACCCTAACCCTAACCCTTCCCCGAAGCCTGACACTCACCCGTCCCCTAATCCTAACCCGTACGCTGACACTAACCCGCGCCCTCACACGTACGCTCCCCCTAAAGTGTTGTCGTACCCTCACCTGGACCCTAAACCTTCCCCGTCCCCTAACCCTAACCCTAGACCGAACCCTAACCCTAACCCTTCCCCGAAGCCTGACCCTCACCCGTCCCCTAATCCTAACCCGTACGCTGACACTAAGCCACGCCCTCACACGTACGCTCCCCCTAAAGCTTGGTCGTACCCTCACCTGGACCCTAAACTGTCCCCGTCCCCTAACCCTAACCCTAGCCCGAACCCTAACCCTAACCCTTCCCCGAAGCCTGACCCTCACCGTCCCCTAATCCTAACCCGTACGCTGACACTAACCCGCGCCCTCACACGTACGCTCCCCCTAAAGCGTTGTCGTACCCTCACTTGGACCCTAAACCGTCCCGGTACCCTAACCCTAACCCTAGCCCGAACCCTAACCCTAACCCTTCCCCGAAGCCTGACCCTCACCCGTCCCCTAATCCTAACCCGTACGCTGACACTAACCCGCGCCCTCACACGTACGCTCCACCTAAAGCGTTGTCGTACCCTCACCTGGACCCTAAACCGTCCCCGTCCCCTAACCCTAACCCTAGCCCGAACCCTAACCCTAACACTTCCCCGAAGCCTGACCCTCACCCGTCCCCTAATCCTAACCCGTACGCTGACACTAACGCGCGCCCTCACACGTACGCTCCCCCTAAAGCATTGTCGTACCCTCATCTGGACCCTAAACCGTCCCCGTCCCCTAACCCTAACCCTAGCCCGAACCCTAACCCTAACACTTCCCCGAAGCCTGATCCTCACCCGTACCCTAATCCTAACCCGTACGCTGACGCTAACCCACGCCCTCACACGTACGCTCCCCCTAAAGCGTTGTCGTACCCTCACCTGGACCCTAAACCGTCCCCGTCCCCTAAACCTAACCCTAGCCCGAACCCTAACCCTAACCCTTCCCCGAAGCCTGACCCTCACCCGTCCCCTAATCCTAACCCGTACGCTGACACTAACCCGCGCCCTCACACGTACGCTCCCCCTAAAGCGTTGTCGTACCCTCACCTGGACCCTAAACCGTCCCGGTCCCCTAACCCTAACCCTAGCCCAAACCCTAACCCTAACCCTTCCCCGAAGCCTGACCCTCACCCGTCCCCTAATCCTAACCCGTACGCTGACACTAACCCGTGCCCTCACACGTACGCTCCCCCTAAATCGTTGTCGTACCCTCACCTTGACCCTAAACCGTCCCCGTTTCCTAACCCTAACCCTAGCCCGAACCCTAACCCTAACCCTTCCCCGAAGCCTGACCCTCACCCGTCCCCTAATCCTAACCCGTACGCTGACACTAACCCGCGCCCTCACACGTACGCTCCCCCTAAAGCGTTGTCGTACTCTCACCTGGACCCTAAACCGTCCCCTTCCCCTAACCCTAACCCTAGCCCGAACCCTAACCCTAACCCTTCCCCGAAGCCTGACCCTCACCCGTCCCCTAATCCTAACCCGTACGCTGACACTAACCCGCGCCCTCACACGTACGCTCCCCCTAAAGCGTTGTCGTACCCTCATCTGGACCCTAAACCGTCCCCGTCCCCTAACCCTAACCCTAGCCCGAACCCTAACCCTAACCCTTCCCCGAAGCCTGACCCTCACCCGTCCCCTAATCCTAACCCATACGCTGACGCTAACCCGCGCCCTCACACGTACGCTCCCCCTAAAGCGTTGTCGTACCCTCACCTGGACCCTAAACCGTCCCCGTCCCCTAACCCTAACCCTAGCCCGAACCCTAACCCTAACCCTTCCCCTAAGCCTGACCCTCACCCGTCCCCTAATCCTAACCCGTACGCTGACGCTAACCCACGCCCTCACACGTACGCTCCCCCTAAAGCGTTGTCGTACCCTCACCTGGACCCTAAACCGTCCCCGTCCCCTAACCCTAACCCTAGACCGAACCCTAACCCTAACCCTTCCCCGAAGCCTGACCCTCACCCGTCCCCTAATCCTAACCCGTACGCTGACGCTAACCCGCGCCCTCACACGTACGCTCCCCCTAAAGCGTTGTCGTACCCTCACCTGGACCCTAAACCGTCCCCGTCCCCTAACCCTAACCCTAGCCCGAACCCTAACCCTAACCCTTCCCCGAAGCCTGACCCTCACCCGTCCCCTAATCCTAACCCGTACGCTGACACTAACCCGCGCCCTCACACGTACGCTCCCCCTAAAGCGTTGTCGTACCCTCACCTGGACCCTAAACCGTCCCCGTCCCCTAAACCTAACCCTAGCCCGAACCCTAACCCTAACCCTTCCCCGAAGCCTGACCCTCACCCGTCCCCTAATCCTAACCCGTACGCTGACGCTAACCCACGCCCTCACACGTACCCTCCCCCTAAAGCGTTGTCGTACCCTCACCTGGAACCTAAACCGTCCCCGTCCCCTAACCCTAACCCTAGCCCGAACCCTAACCCTAACCCTTCCCCGAAGCCTGACCCTCACCCGTCCCCTAATCCTAACCCGTACGCTGACACTAACCCGCGCCCTCACACGTACGCTCCCCCTAAAGCGTTGTCGTACCCTCACCTGGACCCTAAACCGTCCCCGTCCCCTAACCCTAACCCTAGCCCGAACCCTAACCCTAAACCTTACCCGAAGCCTGAACCTCACCCGTCCCCTAATCCTAACCCGTACGCTGACACTAACCCGCACCCTCACACGTACGCTCCCCCTAAAGCGTTGTCGTACCCTCACCTGGACCCTAAAGCGTCCCCGTCCCCTAACACTAACCCTAGCCCGAACCCTAACCCTAACACTTCCCCGAAGCCTGACCCTCACCCGTCCCCTAATCCTAACCCGTACGCTGACACTAACCCGCGCCCTCACACGTACACTCCCCCTAAAGCATTGTCGTACCCTCACCTGGACCCTAAAGCGTCCCCGTCCCCTAACCCTAACCCTTGCCCGAACCCTAACCCTAAACCTTACCCGAAGCCTGACCCTCACCCGTCCCCTAATCCTAACCCGTACGCTGACACTAACCCGCACCCTCACACGTACGCTCCCCCTAAAGCGTTGTCGTACCCTCACCTGGACCCTAAAGCGTCCCCGTCCCCTAACACTAACCCTAGCCCGAACCCTAACCCTAACACTTCCCCGAAGCCTGACCCTCACCCGTCCCCTAATCCTAACCCGTACGCTGACACTAACCCGCGCCCTCACACGTACGCTCCCCCTAAAGCGTTGTCGTACCCTCACCTGGACCCTAAACCGTCCCCGTCCCCTAACCCTAACCCTAGCTCGAACCCTAACCCTAACCCTTCCCGGAAGCCTGAACCTCAGCCATCCCCTAATCCTAACACGTAAGCTGACACTAAGCCGCACCCTCACACGTACGCTCCCCCTAAAGCGTTGTCGTACCCTCACCTGGACCCTAAACCGTCCCCGTCCCCTAAACCTAACCCTAGCCCGAAACCTAACCCTAACCCTTCCCCGAAGCCTGACCCTCACCGGTCCCCTAATCCTAACCCGTACGCTGACACTAACCCGCGCCCTCACACGTACGCTCCCCCTAAAGCGTTGTCGTACCCTCACCTGGACCCTAAACCGTCCCCGTCCCCTAACCCTAACCCTAGCCCGAACCCTAACCCTAACCCTTCCCCGAAGCCTGACCCTCACCCGTCCCCTAATCCTAACCCGTACGCTGACGCTAACCCACGCCCTCACACGTACGCTCCCCCTAAAGCGTTGTCGTACCATCACCTGGACCCTAAACCGTCCCCGTCCCCTAACCCTAACCCTAGCCCGAACCCTAACCCTAACCCTTCCCTGAAGCCTGACCCTCACCCGTCCCCTAATCCTAACCCGTACGCTGACGCTAACCAGCGCCCACACACGTACGCTCCCCCTAAAGCGTTGTCGTACCCTCACCTGGACCCTAAACCGTCCCCGTCCCCTAACCCTAACCCTAGCCCGAACCCTAACCCTAACCCTTCCCCGAAGCCTGACCCTCACCCGTCCCCTAATCCTAACCCGTACGCTGACACTAACCCGTGCCCTCACACGTACGCTCCCCCTAAATCGTTGTCGTACCCTCACCTTGACCCTAAACCGTCCCCGTTTCCTAACCCTAACCCTAGCCCGAACCCTAACCCTAACCCTTCCCCGAAGCCTGACCCTCACCCGTCCCCTAATCCTAACCCGTACGCTGACACTAACCCGCGCCCTCACACGTACGCTCCCCCTAAAGCGTTGTCGTACCCTCACCTGGACCCTAAACCGTCCCCGTCCCCTAACCCTAACCCTAGCCCGAACCCTAACCCTAACCCTTCCCCGAAGCCTGACCCTCAGCCATCCCCTAATCCTAACCCGTAAGCTGACACTAAGCCGCACCCTCACACGTACGCTCCCCCTAAAGCGTTGTCGTACCCTCACCTGGACCCTAAACCGTCCTCGTCCCCTAACCCTAACCCTAGCCCGAACCCTAACCCTAACCCTTCCCCGAAGCCTGACCCTCACCCGTCCCCTAATCCTAACCCGTACGCTGACACTAACCCGCGCCCTCACACGTACGCTCCCCCTAAAGCGTTATCGTACCCTCACCTGGACCCTAAACCGTCCCCGTCCCCTAAACCTAACCCTAGCCCGAACCCTAACCCTAACCCTTCCCCGAAACCTGACCCTCACCCGTCCCCTAATCCTAACCCGTACGCTGACACTAACCCGCGCCCTCACACGTACGCTCCCCCTAAAGCGTTGTCGTACCCTCACCTGGACCCTAAACCGTCCCCGTCCCCTAACCCTAACCCTAGCTCGAACCCTAACCCTAACCCTTCCCCGAAGCCTGACCCTCAGCCATCCCCTAATCCTAACACGTAAGCTGACACTAAGCCGCACCCTCACACGTACGCTCCCCCTAAAGCGTTGTCGTACCCTCACCTGGACCCTAAACCGTCCCCGTCCCCTAACCCTAACCCTAGCCCGAAACCTAACCCTAACCCTTCCCCGAAGCCTGACCCTCACCGGTCCCCTAATCCTAACCCGTACGCTGACACTAACCCGCGCCCTCACACGTACGCTCCCCCTAAAGCGTTGTCGTACCCTCACCTGGACCCTAAACCGTCCCCGTCCCCTAACCCTAACCCTAGCCCGAACCCTAACCCTAACCCTTCCCCGAAGCCTGACCCTCACCCGTCCCCTAATCCTAACCTGTACGCTGACGCTAACCCACGCCCTCACACGTACGCTCCCCCTAAAGCGTTGTCGTACCATCACCTGGACCCTAAACCGTCCCCGTCCCCTAACCCTAACCCTAGCCCGAACCCTAACCCTAACCCTTCCCCGAAGCCTGACCCTCACCCGTCCCCTAATCCTAACCCGTACGCTGACGCTAACCAGCGCCCACACACGTACGCTCCCCCTAAAGCGTTGTCGTACCCTCACCTGGACCCTAAACCGTCCCCGTCCCCTAACCCTAACCCTAGCCCGAACCCTAACCTTAACCCTACCCCGAAGCCTGACCCTCACCCGTCCCCTAATCCTAACCCGTACGCTGACACTAACCCGTGCCCTCACACGTACGCTCCCCCTAAATCTTTGTCGTACCCTCACCTTGACCCTAAACCGTCCCCGTTTCCTAACCCTAACCCTAGCCCGAACCCTAACCCTAACCCTTCCCCGAAGCCTGACCCTCACCCGTCCCCTAATCCTAACCCGTACGCTGACACTAACCCGCGCCCTCACACGTACGCTCCCCCTAAAGCGTTGTCGTACCCTCACCTGGACCCTAAACCGTCCCCGTCCCCTAACCCTAACCCTAGCTCGAACCCTAACCCTAACCCTTCCCCGAAGCCTGACCCTCAGCCATCCCCTAATCCTAACACGTAAGCTGACACTAAGCCGCACCCTCACACGTACGCTCCCCCTAAAGCGTTGTCGTACCCTCACCTGGACCCTAAACCGTCCCCGTCCCCTAAACCTAACCCTAGCCCGAAACCTAACCCTAACCCTTCCCCGAAGCCTGACCCTCACCGGTCCCCTAATCCTAACCCGTACGCTGACACTAACCCGCGCCCTCACACGTACGCTCCCCCTAAAGCGTTGTCGTACCCTCACCTGGACCCTAAACCGTCCCCGTCCCCTAACCCTAACCCTAGCCCGAACCCTAACCCTAACCCTTCCCCGAAGCCTGACCCTCACCCGTCCCCTAATCCTAACCCGTACGCTGACGCTAACCCACGCCCTCACACGTACGCTCCCCCTAAAGCGTTGTCGTACCATCACCTGGACCCTAAACCGTCCCCGTCCCCTAACCCTAACCCTAGCCCGAACCCTAACCCTAACACTTCCCCGAAGCCTGACCCTCACCCGTCCCCTAATCCTAACCCGTACGCTGACGCTAACCAGCGCCCACACACGTACGCTCCCCCTAAAGCGTTGTCGTACCCTCACCTGGACCCTAAACCGTCCCCGTCCCCTAACCCTAACCCTAGCCCGAACCCTAACCCTAACCCTTCCCCGAAGCCTGACCCTCACCCGTCCCCTAATCCTAACCCGTACGCTGACACTAACCCGTGCCCTCACACGTACGCTCCCCCTAAATCGTTGTCGTACCCTCACCTTGACCCTAAACCGTCCCCGTTTCCTAACCCTAACCCTAGCCCGAACCCTAACCCTAACCCTTCCCCGAAGCCTGACCCTCACCCGTCCCCTAATCCTAACCCGTACGCTGACACTAACCCGCGCCCTCACACGTACGCTCCCCCTAAAGCGTTGTCGTACCCTCACCTGGACCCTAAACCGTCCCCGTCCCCTAACCCTAACCCTAGCCCGAACCCTAACCCTAACCCTTCCCCGAAGCCTGACCCTCAGCCATCCCCTAATCCTAACCCGTAAGCTGACACTAAGCCGCACCCTCACACGTACGCTCCCCCTAAAGCGTTGTCGTACCCTCACCTGGACCCTAAACCGTCCTCGTCCCCTAACCCTAACCCTAGCCCGAACCCTAACCCTAACCCTTCCCCGAAGCCTGACCCTCACCCGTCCCCTAATCCTAACCCGTACGCTGACACTAACCCGCGCCCTCACACGTACGCTCCCCCTAAAGCGTTGTCGTACCCTCACCTGGACCCTAAACCGTCCCCGTCCCCTAAACCTAACCCTAGCCCGAACCCTAACCCTAACCCTTCCCCGAAGCCTGACCCTCACCCGTCCCCTAATCCTAACCCGTACGCTGACGCTAACCCACGCCCTCACACGTACCCTCCCCCTAAAGCGTTGTCGTACCCTCACCTGGAACCTAAACCGTCCCCGTCCCCTAACCCTAACCCTAGCCCGAACCCTAACCCTAACCCTTCCCCGAAGCCTGACCCTCACCCGTCCCCTAATCCTAACCCGTACGCTGACACTAACCCGCGCCCTCACACGTACGCTCCCCCTAAAGCGTTGTCGTACCCTCACCTGGACCCTAAACCGTCCCCGTCCCCTAACCCTAACCCTAGCCCGAACCCTAACCCTAAACCTTACCCGAAGCCTGACCCTCACCCGTCCCCTAATCCTAACCCGTACGCTGACACTAACCCGCGCCCTCACACGTACGCTCCCCCTAAAGCGTTGTCGTACCCTCACCTGGACCCTAAACCGTCCCCGTCCCCTAACCCTAACCCTAGCCCGAACCCTAACCCTAACCCTTCCCCGAAGCCTGACCCTCAGCCATCCCCTAATCCTAACCCGTAAGCTGACACTAAGCCGCACCCTCACACGTACGCTCCCCCTAAAGCGTTGTCGTACCCTCACCTGGACCCTAAACCGTCCTCGTCCCCTAACCCTAACCCTAGCCCGAACCCTAACCCTAACCCTTCCCCGAAGCCTGACCCTCACCCGTCCCCTAATCCTAACCCGTACGCTGACACTAACCCGCGCCCTCACACGTACGCTCCCCCTAAAGCGTTGTCGTACCCTCACCTGGACCCTAAACCGTCCCCGTCCCCTAACCCTAACCCTAGCCCGAACCCTAACCCTAACCCTTCCCCGAAACCTGACCCTCACCCGTCCCCTAATCCTAACCCGTACGCTGACACTAACCCGCGCCCTCACACGTACGCTCCCCCTAAAGCGTTGTCGTACCCTCACCTGGACCCTAAACCGTCCCCGTCCCCTAACCCTAACCCTAGCTCGAACCCTAACCCTAACCCTTCCCCGAAGCCTGAACCTCAGCCATCCCCTAATCCTAACACGTAAGCTGACACTAAGCCGCACCCTCACACGTACGCTCCCCCTAAAGCGTTGTCGTAACCTCACCTGGACCCTAAACCGTCCCCGTCCCCTAACCCTAACCCTAGCCCGAAACCTAACCCTAACCCTTCCCCGAAGCCTGACCCTCACCGGTCCCCTAATCCTAACCCGTACGCTGACACTAACCCGCGCCCTCACACGTACGCTCCCCCTAAAGCGTTGTCGTACCCTCACCTGGACCCTAAACCGTCCCCGTCCCCTAACCCTAACCCTAGCCCGAACCCTAACCCTAACCCTTCCCCGAAGCCTGACCCTCACCCGTCCCCTAATCCTAACCCGTACGCTGACGCTAACCCACGCCCTCACACGTACGCTCCCCCTAAAGCGTTGTCGTACCATCACCTGGACCCTAAACCGTCCCCGTCCCATAACCCTAAACCTAGCCCGAACCCTAACCCTAACCCTTCCCCGAAGCCTGACCCTCACCCGTCCCCTAATCCTAACCCGTACGCTGACGCTAACCAGCGCCCACACACGTACGCTCCCCCTAAAGCGTTGTCGTACCCTCACCTGGACCCTAAACCGTCCCCGTCCCCTAACCCTAACCCTAGCCCGAACCCTAACCCTAACCCTTCCCCGAAGCCTGACCCTCACCCGTCCCCTAATCCTAACCCGTACGCTGACACTAACCCGTGCCCTCACACGTACGCTCCCCCTAAATCGTTGTCGTACCCTCACCTTGACCCTAAACCGTCCCCGTTTCCTAACCCTAACCCTAGCCCGAACCCTAACCCTAACCCTTCCCCGAAGCCTGACCCTCACCCGTCCCCTAATCCTAACCCGTACGCTGACACTAACCCGCGCCCTCACACGTACGCTCCCCCTAAAGCGTTGTCGTACCCTCACCTGGACCCTAAACCGTCCCCGTCCCCTAACCCTAACCCTAGCCCGAACCCTAACCCTAACCCTTCCCCGAAGCCTGACCCTCACCCGTCCCCTAATCCTAACCCGTACGCTGACGCTAACCCACGCCCTCACACGTACGCTCCCCCTAAAGCGTTGTCGTACCCTCACCTGGACCCTAAACCGTCCCCGTCCCCTAACCCTAACCCTAGCCCGAACCCTAACCCTAACCCTTCCCCGAAGCCTGACCCTCACCCGTCCCCTAATCCTAACCCGTACGCTGACTCTAACCCGCGCCCACACACGTACGCTCCCCCTAAAGCGTTGTCGTACCCTCACCTGGACCCTAAACCGTCCCCGTCCCCTAACCCTAACCCTAGCCCGAACCCTAACCCTAACCCTTCCCCGAAGCCTGACACTCACCCGTCCCCTAATCCTAACCCGTACGCTGACGCTAACCCGCGCCCTCACACGTACGCTCCCCCTAAAGCGTTGTCGTACCCTCACCTGGACCCTAAACCGTCCCCGTCCCCTAACCCTAACCCTAGCCCGAACCCTAACCCTAACCCTTCCCCGAAGCCTGACCCTCACCCGTCCCCTAATCCTAAACCGTACGCTGACACTAACCCGCGCCCTCACACGTACGCTCCCCCTAAAGCGTTGTCGTACCCTCACCTGGACCCTAAACCGTCCCCGTCCCCTAACCCTAACCCTAGCCCGAACCCTAACCCTAACCCTTCCCCGAAGCCTGACCCTCACCCGTCCCCTAATCCTAACCCGTATGCTGAAAATAACCCGCGCCCTCACACGTACGCTCCCCCTAAAGCGTTGTCGTACCCTCAGCTGGACCCTAAACCGTCCCCGTCCCCTAACCCTAACCCTAGCTCGAACCCTAACCCTAACCCTTCCCCAAAGCCTGACCCTCACCCGTCCCCTAATCCTAACCCGTACGCTGACACTAACCCGCGCCCTCACACGTACGCTCCCCCTAAAGCGTTGTCGTACCCTCACCTGGACCCTAAACCGTCCCCGTCCCCTAACCCTAACCCTAGCCCGAACCCTAACCCTAACCCTTCCCCGAAGCCTGACCCTCACCCGTCCCCTAATCCTAACCCATACGCTGACGCTAACCCACGCCCTCACACGTACGCTCCCCCTAAAGCGTTGTCGTACCCTCACCTGGACCCTAAACCGTCCCCGTCCCCTAACCCTAACCCTAGCCCGAACCCTAACCCTAACCCTTCCCCGAAGCCTGACCCTCACCCGTCCCCTAATCCTAACCCGTACGCTGACGCTAACCCACGCCCTCACACGTACGCTCCCCCTAAAGCGTTGTCGTACCCTCACCTGGACCCTAAACCGTCCCCGTCCCCTAACCCTAACGCTAGACCGAACCCTAACCCTAACCCTTCCCCGAAGCCTGACCCTCACCCGTCCCCTAATCCTAACCCGTACGCTGACGCTAACCCGCGCCCTCACACGTACGCTCCCCCTAAAGCGTTGTCGTACCCTCACCTGGACCCTAAACCGTCCCCGTCCCCTAACCCTAACCCTAGCCCGAACCCTAACCCTAACCCTTCCCCGAAGCCTGACCCTCACCCGTCCCCTAATCCTAACCCGTACGCTGACACTAACCCGCGCCCTCACACGTACGCTCCCCCTAAAGCGTTGTCGTACCCTCACCTGGACCCTAAACCGTCCCCGTCCCCTAAACCTAACCCTAGCCCGAACCCTAACCCTAACCCTTCCCCGAAGCCTGACCCTCACCCGTCCCCTAATCCTAACCCGTACGCTGACGCTAACCCACGCCCTCACACGTACCCTCCCCCTAAAGCGTTGTCGTACCCTCACCTGGAACCTAAACCGTCCCCGTCCCCTAACCCTAACCCTAGCCCGAACCCTAACCCTAACCCTTCCCCGAAGCCTGACCCTCACCCGTCCCCTAATCCTAACCCGTACGCTGACACTAACCCGCACCCTCACACGTACGCTCCCCCTAAAGCGTTGTCGTACCCTCACCTGGACCCTAAAGCGTCCCCGTCCCCTAACACTAACCCTAGCCTGAACCCTAACCCTAACACTTCCCCGAAGCCTGACCCTCACCCGTCCCCTAATCCTAACCCGTACGCTGACACTAACCCGCGCCCTCACACGTACGCTCCCCCTAAAGCATTGTCGTACCCTCACCTGGACCCTAAAGCGTCCCCGTCCCCTAACCCTAACCCTAGCCCGAACCCTAACCCTAAACCTTACCCGAAGCCTGACCCTCACCCGTCCCCTAATCCTAACCCGTACGCTGACACTAACCCGCACCCTCACACGTACGCTCCCCCTAAAGCGTCGTCGTACCCTCACCTGGACCCTAAAGCGTCCCCGTCCCCTAACACTAACCCTAGCCCGAACCCTAACCCTAACACTTCCCCGAAGCCTGACCCTCACCCGTCCCCTAATCCTAACCCGTACGCTGACACTAACCCGCGCCCTCACACGTACGCTCCCCCTAAAGCGTTGTCGTACCCTCACCTGGACCCTAAAGCGTCCCCGTCCCCTAAACCTAACCCTAGCCCGAAACCTAACCCTAACCCTTCCCCGAAGCCTGACCCTCACCGGTCCCCTAATCCTAACCCGTACGCTGACACTAACCCGCGCCCTCACACGTACGCTCCCCCTAAAGCGTTGTCGTACCCTCACCTGGACCCTAAACCGTCCCCGTCCCCTAACCCTAACCCTAGCCCGAACCCTAACCCTAACCCTTCCCCGAAGCCTGACCCTCACCCGTCCCCTAATCCTAACCCGTACGCTGACGCTAACCCACGCCCTCACACGTACGCTCCCCCTAAAGCGTTGTCGTAGCATCACCTGGACCCTAAACCGTCCCCGTCCCCTAACCCTAACCCTAGCCCGAACCCTAACCCTAACCCTTCCCCGAAGCCTGACCCTCACCCGTCCCCTAATCCTAACCCGTACGCTGACGCTAACCAGCGCCCACACACGTACGCTCCCCCTAAAGCGTTGTCGTACCCTCACCTGGACCCTAAACCGTCCCCGTCCCCTAACCCTAACCCTAGCCCGAACCCTAACCCTAACCCTTCCCCGAAGCCTGACCCTCACCCGTCCCCTAATCCTAACCCGTACGCTGACACTAACCCGTGCCCTCACACGTACGCTCCTCCTAACTCGTTGTCGTACCCTCACCTTGACCCTAAACCGTCCCCGTTTCCTAACCCTAACCCTAGCCCGAACCCTAACCCTAACCCTTCCCCGAAGCCTGACCCTCACCCGTCCCCTAATCCTAACCCGTACGCTTATGCTAACCCGCGCCCTCACACGTACGCTCCCCCTAAAGCGTTGTCGTACCCTCACCTGGACCCTAAACCGTCCCCGTCCCCTAACCCTAACCCTAGCCCGAACCCTAACCCTAACCCTTCCCCGAAGCCTGACCCTCAGCCATCCCCTAATCCTAACCCGTAAGCTGACACTAAGCCGCACCCTCACACGTACGCTCCCCCTAAAGCGTTGTCGTACCCTCACCTGGACCCTAAACCGTCCTCGTCCCCTAACCCTAACCCTAGCCCGAACCCTAACCCTAACCCTTCCCCGAAGCCTGACCCTCACCCGTCCCCTAATCCTAACCCGTACGCTGACACTAACCCGCGCCCTCACACGTACGCTCCCCCTAAAGCGTTGTCGTACCCTCACCTGGACCCTAAACCGTCCCCGTCCCCTAAACCTAACCCTAGCCCGAACCCTAACCCTAACCCTTCCCCGAAACCTGACCCTCACCCGTCCCCTAATCCTAACCCGTACGCTGACACTAACCCGCGCCCTCACACGTACGCTCCCCCTAAAGCGTTGTCGTACCCTCACCTGGACCCTAAACCGTCCCCGTCCCCTAACCCTAACCCTAGCTCGAACCCTAACCCTAACCCTTCCCCGAAGCCTGACCCTCAGCCATCCCCTAATCCTAACACGTAAGCTGACACTAAGCCGCACCCTCACACGTACGCTCCCCCTAAAGCGTTGTCGTACCCTCACCTGGACCCTAAACCGTCCCCGTCCCCTAACCCTAACCCTAGCCCGAAACCTAACCCTAACCCTTCCCCGAAGCCTGACCCTCACCGGTCCCCTAATCCTAACCCGTACGCTGACACTAACCCGCGCCCTCACACGTACGCTCCCCCTAAAGCGTTGTCGTACCCTCACCTGGACCCTAAACCGTCCCCGTCCCCTAACCCTAACCCTAGCCCGAACCCTAACCCTAACCCTTCCCCGAAGCCTGACCCTCACCCGTCCCCTAATCCTAACCCGTACGCTGACGCTAACCCACGCCCTCACACGTACGCTCCCCCTAAAGCGTTGTCGTACCATAACCTGGACCCTAAACCGTCCCCGTCCCCTAACCCTAACCCTAGCCCGAACCCTAACCCTAACCCTTTTTCGAATCCTGACCCTCACCCGTCCCCTAATCCTAACCCGTACGCTGACGCTAACCAGCGCCCACACACGTACGCTCCCCCTAAAGCGTTGTCGTACCCTCACCTGGACCCTAAACCGTCCCCGTCCCCTAACCCTAACCCTAGCCCGAACCCTAACCCTAACCCTACCCCGAAGCCTGACCCTCACCCGTCCCCTAATCCTAACCCGTACGCTGACACTAACCCGTGCCCTCACACGTACGCTCCCCCTAAATCGTTGTCGTACCCTCACCTTGACCCTAAACCGTCCCCGTTTCCTAACCCTAACCCTAGCCCGAACCCTAACCCTAACCCTTCCCCGAAGCCTGACCCTCACCCGTCCCCTAATCCTAACCCGTACGCTGACACTAACCCGCGCCCTCACACGTACGCTCCCCCTAAAGCGTTGTCGTACCCTCACCTGGACCCTAAACCGTCCCCGTCCCCTAACCCTAACCCTAGCTCGAACCCTAACCCTAACCCTTCCCCGAAGCCTGACCCTCAGCCATCCCCTAATCCTAACACGTAAGCTGACACTAAGCCGCACCCTCACACGTACGCTCCCCCTAAAGCGTTGTCGTACCCTCACCTGGACCCTAAACCGTCCCCGTCCCCTAAACCTAACCCTAGCCCGAAACCTAACCCTAACAATTCCCCGAAGCCTGACCCTCACCGGTCCCCTAATCCTAACCCGTACGTTGACACTAACCCGCGCCCTCACACGTACGCTCCCCCTAAAGCGTTGTCGTACCCTCACCTGGACCCTAAACCGTCCCCGTCCCCTAACCCTAACCCTAGCCCGAACCCTAACCCTAACCCTTCCCCGAAGCCTGACCCTCACCCGTCCCCTAATCCTAACCCGTACGCTGACGCTAACCCACGCCCTCACACGTACGCTCCCCCTAAAGCGTTGTCGTACCATCACCTGGACCCTAAACCGTCCCCGTCCCCTAACCCTAACCCTAGCCCGAACCCTAACCCTAACCCTTCCCCGAAGCCTGACCCTCACCCGTCCCCTAATCCTAACCCGTACGCTGACGCTAACCAGCGCCCACACACGTACGCTCCCCCTAAAGCGTTGTCGTACCCTCACCTGGACCCTAAACCGTCCCCGTCCCCTAACCCTAACCCTAGCCCGAACCCTAACCCTAACCCTTCCCCGAAGCCTGACCCTCACCCGTCCCCTAATCCTAACCCGTACGCTGACACTAACCCGTGCCCTCACACGTACGCTCCCCCTAAATCGTTGTCGTACCCTCACCTTGACCCTAAACCGTCCCCGTTTCCTAACCCTAACCCTAGCCCGAACCCTAACCCTAACCCTTCCCCGAAGCCTGACCCTCACCCGTCCCCTAATCCTAACCCGTACGCTGACACTAACCCGCGCCCTCACACGTACGCTCCCCCTAAAGCGTTGTCGTACCCTCACCTGGACCCTAAACCGTCCCCGTCCCCTAACCCTAACCCTAGCCCGAACCCTAACCCTAACCCTTCCCCGAAGCCTGACCCTCAGCCATCCCCTAATCCTAACCCGTACGCTGACACTAAGCCGCACCCTCACACGTACGCTCCCCCTAAAGCGTTGTCGTACCCTCACCTGGACCCTAAACCGTCCTCGTCCCCTAACCCTAACCCTAGCCCGAACCCTAACCCTAACCCTTCCCCGAAGCCTGACCCTCACCCGTCCCCTAATCCTAACCCGTACGCTGACACTAACCCGCGCCCTCACACGTACGCTCCCCCTAAAGCGTTGTCGTACCCTCACCTGGACCCTAAACCGTCCCCGTCCCCTAACCCTAACCCTAGCCCGAACCCTAACCCTAACCCTTCCCCGAAACCTGACCCTCACCCGTCCCCTAATCCTAACCCGTACGCTCACACTAACCCGCGCCCTCACACGTACGCTCCCCCTAAAGCGTTGTCGTACCCTCACCTGGACCCTAAACCGTCCCCGTCCCCTAACCCTAACCCTAGCTCGAACCCTAACCCTAACCCTTCCCCGAAGCCTGAACCTCAGCCATCCCCTAATCCTAACACGTAAGCTGACACTAAGCCGCACCCTCACACGTACGCTCCCCCTAAAGCGTTGTCGTAACCTCACCTGGACCCTAAACCGTCCCCGTCCCCTAACCCTAACCCTAGCCCGAAACCTAACCCTAACCCTTCCCCGAAGCCTGACCCTCACCGGTCCCCTAATCCTAACCCGTACGCTGACACTAACCCGCGCCCTCACACGTACGCTCCCCCTAAAGCGTTGTCGTACCCTCACCTGGACCCTAAACCGTCCCCGTCCCCTAACCCTAACCCTAGCCCGAACCCTAACCCTAACCCTTCCCCGAAGCCTGACCCTCACCCGTCCCCTAATCCTAACCCGTACGCTGACGCTAACCCACGCCCTCACACGTACGCTCCCCCTAAAGCGTTGTCGTACCATCACCTGGACCCTAAACCGTCCCCGTCCCCTAACCCTAACCCTAGCCCGAACCCTAACCCTAACCCTTCCCCGAAGCCTGACCCTCACCCGTCCCCTAATCCTAACCCGTACGCTGACGCTAACCAGCGCCCACACACGTACGCTCCCCCTAAAGCGTTGTCGTACCCTCACCTGGACCCTAAACCGTCCCCGTCCCCTAACCCTAACCCTAGCCCGAACCCTAACCCTAACCCTTCCCCGAAGCCTGACCCTCACCCGTCCCCTAATCCTAACCCGTACGCTGACACTAACCCGTGCCCTCACACGTACGCTCCCCCTAAATCGTTGTCGTACCCTCACCTTGACCCTAAACCGTCCCCGTTTCCTAACCCTAACCCTAGCCCGAACCCTAACCCTAACCCTTCCCCGAAGCCTGACCCTCACCCGTCCCCTAATCCTAACCCGTACGCTGACACTAACCCGCGCCCTCACACGTACGCTCCCCCTAAAGCGTTGTCGTACCCTCACCTGGACCCTAAACCGTCCCCGTCCCCTAACCCTAACCCTAGCCCGAACCCTAACCCTAACCCTTCCCCGAAGCCTGACCCTCACCCGTCCCCTAATCCTAACCCGTACGCTGACGCTAACCCACGCCCTCACACGTACGCTCCCCCTAAAGCGTTGTCGTACCCTCACCTGGACCCTAAACCGTCCCCGTCCCCTAACCCTAACCCTAGCCCGAACCCTAACCCTAACCCTTCCCCGAAGCCTGACCCTCACCCGTCCCCTAATCCTAACCCGTACGCTGACTCTAACCCGCGCCCACACACGTACGCTCCCCCTAAAGCGTTGTCGTACCCTCACCTGGACCCTAAACCGTCCCCGTCCCCTAACCCTAACCCTAGCCCGAACCCTAACCCTAACCCTTCCCCGAAGCCTGACACTCACCCGTCCCCTAATCCTAACCCGTACGCTGACGCTAACCCGCGCCCTCACACGTACGCTCCCCCTAAAGCGTTGTCGTACCCTCACCTGGACCCTAAACCGTCCCCGTCCCCTAACCCTAACCCTAGCCCGAACCCTAACCCTAACCCTTCCCCGAAGCCTGACCCTCACCCGTCCCCTAATCCTAAACCGTACGCTGACACTAAGCAGCGCCCTCAATCGTACGCTCCCCCTAAAGCGTTGTCGTACCCTCACCTGGACCCTAAACCGTCCCCGTCCCCTAACCCTAACCCTAGCCCGAACCCTAACCCTAACCCTTCCCCGAAGCCTGACCCTCACCCGTCCCCTAATCCTAACCCGTACGCTGACACTAACCCACGCCCTCACACGTACGCTCCCCCTAAAGCGTTGTCGTACCCTCACCTGGACCCTAAACCGTCCCCGTCCCCTAACCCTAACCCTAGCCCGAACCCTAACCCTAACCCTTCCCCGAAGCCTGACCCTCACCCGTCCCCTAATCCTAACCCGTACGCTGACACTAACCCGCGCCCTCACACATACGCTCCCCCTAAAGCGTTGTCGTACCCTCACCTGGACCCTAAAGCGTCCCCGTCCCCTAACCCTAACCCTAGCCCGAACCCTAACCCTAACCCTTCCCCGGAGCCTGACCCTCAGCCATCCCCTAATCCTAACCCGTAAGCTGACACTAAGCCGCACCCTCACACGTACGCTCCCCCTAAAGCGTTGTCATACCCTCACCTGGACCCTAAACCGTCCCCGTCCCCTAACCCTAACCCTAGCCCGAACCCTAACCCTAACCCTTCCCCGAAGCCTGACCCTCACCCGTCCCCTAATCCTAACCCGTACGCTGACACTAACCCGCGCCCTCACACGTACGCTCCACCTAAAGCGTTGTCGTACCCTCACCTGGACCCTAAACCGTCCCCGTCCCCTAACCCTAACCCTAGCCCGAACCCTAACCCTAACACTTCCCCGAAGCCTGACCCTCACCCGTCCCCTAATCCTAACCCGTACGCTGACACTAACCCGCGCCCTCACACGTACGCTCCCCCTAAAGCATTGTCGTACCCTCATCTGGACCCTAAACCGTCCCCGTCCCCTAACCCTAACGCTAGCCCGAACCCTAACCCTAACACTTCCCCGAAGCCTGATCCTCACCCGTACCCTAATCCTAACCCGTACGCTGACGCTAACGCACGCCCTCACACGGACGCTCCCCCTAAAGCGTTGTCGTACCCTCACCTGGACCCTAAACCGTCCCCGTCCCCTAACCCTAACCCTAGCCCGAACCCTAACCCTAACCCTTCCCCGAAGCCTGACCCTCACCCGTCCCCTAATCCTAAACCGTACGCTGACACTAAGCAGCGCCCTCAATCGTACGCTCCCCCTAAAGCGTTGTCGTACCCTCACCTGGACCCTAAACCGTCCCCGTCCCCTAACCCTAACCCTAGCCCGAACCCTAACCCTAACCCTTCCCCGGAGCCTGACCCTCAGCCATCCCCTAATCCTAACCCGTAAGCTGACACTAAGCCGCACCCTCACACGTACGCTCCCCCTAAAGCGTTGTCGTACCCTCACCTGGACCCTAAACCGTCCCCGTCCCCTAACCCTAACCCTAGCCCAAACCCTAACCCTAACCCTTCCCCGAAGCCTGACCCTCACCCGTCCCCTAATCCTAACCCGTACGCTGACACTAACCCGCGCCCTCACACGTACGCTCCCCCTAAAGCGTTGTCGTACCCTCACCTGGACCCTAAACCGTCCCCGTCCCCTAACCCTAACCCTAGCCCGAACCCTAACCCTAAACCTTCCCCGAAACCTGACCCTCACCCGTCCCCTAATCCTAACCCGTACGTTGACGCTAACCAGCGCCCTCACACGTACGCTCCCCCTAAAGCGTTGTCGTACCCTCACCTGGACCCTAAACCGTCCCGGTCCCCTAACCCTAACCCTAGCCCGAACCCTAACCCTAACCCTTCCCCGAAGCCTGACCCTCACCCGTCCCCTAATCCTAACCCGTACGCTGACACTAACCCGCGCCTTCACACGTACGCTCCCCCTAAAGCGTTGTCGTACCCTCACCTGGACCCTAAACCGTCCCCGTCCCCTAACCCTAACCCTAGCCCGAACCCTAACCCTAACCCTTCCCCGAAACCTGACCCTCACCCGTCCCCTAATCCTAACCCGTACGTTGACGCTAACCAGCGCCCTCACACGTACGCTCCCACTAAAGCGTTGTCGTACCCTCACCTGGACCCTAAAGCGTCCCCGTCCCCTAACCCTAACCCTAGCCCGAACCCTAACCCTAACACTTCCCCGGAGCCTGACCCTCAGCCATCCCCTAATCCTAACCCGTAAGCTGACACTAACCCACGCCCTCACACGTACGCTCCCCCTAAAGCGTTGTCGTACCCTCACCTGGACCCTAAACCGTCCCCGTCCCCTAACCCTAACCCTAGCCCAAACCCTAACCCTAACCCTTCCCCGAAGCCTGACCCTCACCCGTCCCCTAATCCTAACCCGTACGCTGACTCTAACCCGCGCCCACACACGTACGCTCCCCCTAAAGCGTTGTCGTACCCTCACCTGGACCCTAAAGCGTCCCCGTCCCCTAACCCTAACCCTAGCCCGAACCCTAACCCTAACCCTTCCCCGGAGCCTGACCCTCAGCCATCCCCTAATCCTAACCCGTAAGCTGACACTAAGCCGCAACCTCACACGTACGCTCCCCCTAAAGCGTTGTCGTACCCTCACCTGGACCCTAAACCGTCCCCGTCCCCTAACCCTAACCCTAGCCCGAACCCTAACCCTAACCCTTCCCCGAAGCCTGACCCTCACCCGTCCCCTAATCCTAACACGTACGCTGACACTAACCTGCGCCCTCACACGTACGCTCCCCCTAAAGCGTTGTCGTACCCTCACCTGGACCCTAAACCGTCCCCGTCCCCTAACCCTAACCCTAGCCCGAACCCTAACCCTAACCCTTCCCCGAAACCTGACCCTCACCCGTCCCCTAATCCTAACCCGTACGTTGACGCTAACCAGCGCCCTCACACGTACGCTCCCCCTAAAGCGTTGTCGTACCCTCACCTGGACCCTAAACCGTCCCCGTCCCCTAACCCTAACCCTAGCCCGAACCCTAACCCGAACCCTTCCCCGAAGCCTGACCCTCACCCGTCCCCTAATCCTAACCCGTACGCTGACTCTAACCCGCGCCCTCACACGTACGCTCCCCCTAAAGCGTTGTCGTACCCTCACCTGGACCCTAAACCGTCCCCGTCCCCTAACCCTAACCCTAGCCCGAACCCTAACCCTAACCCTTCCCCGAAGCCTGACCCTCACCCGTCCCCTAATCCTAAACCGTACGCTGACACTAACCCGCGCCCTCACACATACGCTCCCCCTAAAGCGTTGTCGTACCCTCACCTGGACCCTAAACCGTCCCCGTCCCCTAACCCTAACCCTAGCCCGAACCCTAACCCTAACCCTTCCCCGAAGCCTGACCCTCACCCGTCCCCTAATCCTAACCCGTACGCTGACTCTAACCCGCGCCCACACACGTACGCTCCCCCTAAAGCGTTGTCGTACCCTCACCTGGACCCTAAACCGTCCCCGTCCCCTAACCCTAACCCTAGCCCGAACCCTAACCCTAACCCTTCCCCGAAGCCTGACACTCACCCGTCCCCTAATCCTAACCCGTACGCTGACGCTAACCTGCACCCTCACACGTACGCACCCCCTAAAGCGTTGTCGTACCCTCACCTGGACCCTAAACCGTCCCCGTCCCCTAACCCTAACCCTAGCCCGAACCCTAACCCTAACCCTTCCCCGAAGCCTGACCCTCACCCGTCCCCTAATCCTAACCCGTACGCTGACGCTAACCCGCGCCCTCACACGTACGCTCCCCCTAAAGCGTTGTCGTACCCTCACCTGGACCCTAAACCGTCCCCGTCCCCTAACCCTAACCCTAGCCCGAACCCTAACCCTAACCCTTCCCCGAAGCCTGACCCTCACCCGTCCCCTAATCCTAAACCGTACGCTGACACTAAGCAGCGCCCTCAATCGTACGCTCCCCCTAAAGCGTTGTCGTACCCTCACCTGGACCCTAAACCGTCCCCGTCCCCTAACCCTAACCCTAGCCCGAACCCTAACCCTAACCCTTCCCCGAAGCCTGACCCTCACCCGTCCCCTAATCCTAACCCGTACGCTGACACTAACCCACGCCCTCACACGTACGCTCCCCCTAAAGCGTTGTCGTACCCTCACCTGGACCCTAAACCGTCCCCGTCCCCTAACCCTAACCCTAGCCCGAACCCTAACCCTAACCCTTCCCCGAAGCCTGACCCTCACCCGTCCCCTAATCCTAACCCGTACGCTGACACTAACCCGCGCCCTCACACGTACGCTCCCCCTAAAGCATTGTCGTACCCTCATCTGGACCCTAAACCGTCCCCGTCCCCTAACCCTAACGCTAGCCCGAACCCTAACCCTAACACTTCCCCGAAGCCTGATCCTCACCCGTACCCTAATCCTAACCCGTACGCTGACGCTAACGCACGCCCTCACACGGACGCTCCCCCTAAAGCGTTGTCGTACCCTCACCTGGACCCTAAACCGTCCCCGTCCCCTAACCCTAACCCTAGCCCGAACCCTAACCCTAACCCTTCCCCGAAGCCTGACCCTCACCCGTCCCCTAATCCTAAACCGTACGCTGACACTAAGCAGCGCCCTCAATCGTACGCTCCCCCTAAAGCGTTGTCGTACCCTCACCTGGACCCTAAACCGTCCCCGTCCCCTAACCCTAACCCTAGCCCGAACCCTAACCCTAACCCTTCCCCGGAGCCTGACCCTCAGCCATCCCCTAATCCTAACCCGTAAGCTGACACTAAGCCGCACCCTCACACGTACGCTCCCCCTAAAGCGTTGTCGTACCCTCACCTGGACCCTAAACCGTCCCCGTCCCCTAACCCTAACCCTAGCCCAAACCCTAACCCTAACCCTTCCCCGAAGCCTGACCCTCACCCGTCCCCTAATCCTAACCCGTACGCTGACACTAACCCGCGCCCTCACACGTACGCTCCCCCTAAAGCGTTGTCGTACCCTCACCTGGACCCTAAACCGTCCCCGTCCCCTAACCCTAACCCTAGCCCGAACCCTAACCCTAAACCTTCCCCGAAACCTGACCCTCACCCGTCCCCTAATCCTAACCCGTACGTTGACGCTAACCAGCGCCCTCACACGTACGCTCCCCCTAAAGCGTTGTCGTACCCTCACCTGGACCCTAAACCGTCCCCGTCCCCTAACCCTAACCCTAGCCCGAACCCTAACCCTAACCCTTCCCCGAAGCCTGACCCTCACCCGTCCCCTAATCCTAACCCGTACGCTGACACTAACCCGCGCCTTCACACGTACGCTCCCCCTAAAGCGTTGTCGTACCCTCACCTGGACCCTAAACCGTCCCCGTCCCCTAACCCTAACCCTAGCCCGAACCCTAACCCTAACCCTTCCCCGAAACCTGACCCTCACCCGTCCCCTAATCCTAACCCGTACGTTGACGCTAACCAGCGCCCTCACACGTACGCTCCCACTAAAGCGTTGTCGTACCCTCACCTGGACCCTAAAGCGTCCCCGTCCCCTAACCCTAACCCTAGCCCGAACCCTAACCCTAACACTTCCCCGGAGCCTGACCCTCAGCCATCCCCTAATCCTAACCCGTAAGCTGACACTAACCCACGCCCTCACACGTACGCTCCCCCTAAAGCGTTGTCGTACCCTCACCTGGACCCTAAACCGTCCCCGTCCCCTAACCCTAACCCTAGACCAAACCCTAACCCTAACCCTTCCCCGAAGCCTGACCCTCACCCGTCCCCTAATCCTAACCCGTACGCTGACTCTAACCCGCGCCCACACACGTACGCTCCCCCTAAAGCGTTGTCGTACCCTCACCTGGACCCTAAAGCGTCCCCGTCCCCTAACCCTAACCCTAGCCCGAACCCTAACCCTAACCCTTCCCCGGAGCCTGACCCTCAGCCATCCCCTAATCCTAACCCGTAAGCTGACACTAAGCCGCAACCTCACACGTACGCTCCCCCTAAAGCGTTGTCGTACCCTCACCTGGACCCTAAACCGTCCCCGTCCCCTAACCCTAACCCTAGCCCGAACCCTAACCCTAACCCTTCCCCGAAGCCTGACCCTCACCCGTCCCCTAATCCTAACACGTACGCTGACACTAACCTGCGCCCTCACACGTACGCTCCCCCTAAAGCGTTGTCGTACCCTCACCTGGACCCTAAACCGTCCCCGTCCCCTAACCCTAACCCTAGCCCGAACCCTAACCCTAACCCTTCCCCGAAACCTGACCCAAACCCGTCCCCTAATCCTAACCCGTACGTTGACGCTAACCAGCGCCCTCACACGTACGCTCCCCCTAAAGCGTTGTCGTACCCTCACCTGGACCCTAAACCGTCCCCGTCCCCTAACCCTAACCCTAGCCCGAACCCTAACCCGAACCCTTCCCCGAAGCCTAACCCTCACCCGTCCCCTAATCCTAACCCGTACGCTGACTCTAACCCGCGCCCTCACACGTACGCTCCCCCTAAAGCGTTGTCGTACCCTCACCTGGACCCTAAACCGTCCCCGTCCCCTAACCCTAACCCTAGCCCGAACCCTAACCCTAACCCTTCCCCGAAGCCTGACCCTCACCCGTCCCCTAATCCTAAACCGTACGCTGACACTAACCCGCGCCCTCACACATACGCTCCCCCTAAAGCGTTGTCGTACCCTCACTTGGACCCTAAAGCGTCCGCGTCCCCTAACCCTAACCCTAGCCCGAACCCTAACCCTAACCCTTCCCCGGAGCCTGACCCTCAGCCATCCCCTAATCCTAACCCGTAAGCTGACACTAACCCACGCCCTCACACGTACGCTCCCCCTAAAGCGTTGTCGTACCCTCACCTGGACCCTAAACCGTCCCCGTCCCCTAACCCTAACCCTAGCCCGAACCCTAACCCTAACCCTTCCCCGAAGCCTGACCCTCACCCGTCCCCTAATCCTAACCCGTACGCTGACTCTAACCCGCGCCCACACACGTACGCTCCCCCTAAAGCGTTGTCGTATCCTCACCTGGACCCTAAACCGTCCCCGTCCCCTAACCCTAACCCTAGCCCGAAACCTAACCCTAACCCTTCCCCGAAGCCTGACACTCACCCGTCCCCTAATCCTAACCCGTACGCTGACGCTAACCTGCACCCTCACACGTACGCACCCCCTAAAGCGTTGTCGTACCCTCACCTGGACCCTAAACCGTCCCCGTCCCCTAACCCTAACCCTAGCCCGAACCCTAACCCTAACCCTTCCCCGAAGCCTGACCCTCACCCGTCCCCTAATCCTAACCCGTACGCTGACGCTAACCCGCGCCCTCACACGTACGCTCCCCCTAAAGCGTTGTCGTACCCTCACCTGGACCCTAAACCGTCCCCGTCCCCTAACCCTAACCCTAGCCCGAACCCTAACCCTAACCCTTCCCCGAAGCCTGACCCTCACCCGTCCCCTAATCCTAAACCGTACGCTGACACTAAGCAGCGCCCTCAATCGTACGCTCCCCCTAAAGCGTTGTCGTACCCTCACCTGGACCCTAAACCGTCCCCGTCCCCTAACCCTAACCCTAGCCCGAACCCTAACCCTAACCCTTCCCCGAAGCCTGACCCTCACCCGTCCCCTAATCCTAACCCGTACGCTGACACTAACCCACGCCCTCACACGTACGCTCCCCCTAAAGCGTTGTCGTACCCTCACCTGGACCCTAAACCGTCCCCGTCCCCTAACCCTAACCCTAGCCCGAACCCTAACCCTAACCCTTCCCCGAAGCCTGACCCTCACCCGTCCCCTAATCCTAAACCGTACGCTGACACTAACCCGCGCCCTCACACATACGCTCCCCCAAAGCGTTGTCGTACCCTCACCTGGACCCTAAAGCGTCCCCGTCCCCTAACCCTAACCCTAGCCCGAACCCTAACCCTAACCCTTCCCCGGAGCCTGACCCTCAGCCATCCCCTAATCCTAACCCGTAAGCTGACACTAAGCCGCACCCTCACACGTACGCTCCCCCTAAAGCGTTGTCGTACCCTCACCTGGACCCTAAACCGTCCCCGTCCCCTAACCCTAACCCTAGCCCGAACCCTAACCCTAACCCTTCCCCGAAGCCTGACCCTCACCCGTCCCCTAATCCTAACCCGTACGCTGACACTAACCCGCGCCCTCACACGTACGCTCCCCCTAAAGCGTTGTCGTACCCTCACCTGGACCCTAAACCGTCCCCGTCCCCTAACCCTAACCCTAGCCCGAACCCTAACCCTAACCCTTCCCCGAAGCCTGACCCTCACCCGTCCCCTAATCCTAACCCGTACGCTGACACTAACCCGCACCCTCACACGTACGCTCCCCCTAAAGCGTTGTCGTACCCTCACCTGGACCCTAAAGCGTCCCCGTCCCCTAACACTAACCCTAGCCCGAACCCTAACCCTAACACTTCCCCGAAACCTGACCCTCACCTGTCCCCTAATCCTAACCCGTACGCTGACACTAACCCGCGCCCTCACACGTACGCTCCCCCTAAAGCGTTGTCGTACCCTCACCTGGACCCTAAACCGTCCCCGTCCCCTAACCCTAACCCTAGCCCGAACCCTAACCCTAACCCTTCCCCGAAGCCTGACCCTCACCCGTCCCCTAATCCTAACCCGTACGCTGACACTAACCCGCACCCTCACACGTACGCTCCCCCTAAAGCGTTGTCGTACCCTCACCTGGACCCTAAAGCGTCCCCGTCCCCTAACACTAACCCTAGCCCGAACCCTAACCCTAACACTTCCCCGAAGCCTGACCCTCACCCGTCCCCTAATCCTAACCCGTACGCTGACACTAACCCGCGCCCTCACACGTACGCTCCCCCTAAAGCGTTGTCGTACCCTCACCTGGACCCTAAACCGTCCCCGTCCCCTAACCCTAACCCTAGCCCGAACCCTAATCCTAACCCTTCCCCGAAGCCTGACCCTCACCCGTCCCCTAATCCTAACCCGTACGCTGACACTAACCCGCACCCTCACACGTACGCTCCCCCTAAAGCGTTGTCGTACCCTCACCTGGACCCTAAAGCGTCCCCGTCCCCTAACACTAACCCTAGCCCGAACCCTAACCCTAACACTTCCCCGAAGCCTGACCCTCACCTGTCCCCTAATCCTAACCCGTACGCTGACACTAAGCCGCACCCTCACACGTACGCTCCCCCTAAAGCGTTGTCGTACCCTCACCTGGACCCTAAAGCGTCCCCGTCCCCTAACACTAACCCTAGCCCGAACCCTATCCCTAACACTTCCCCGAAGCCTGACCCTCACCTGTCCCCTAATCCTAACCCGTACGCTGACACTAAGCCGCACCCTCACACGTACGCTCCCCCTAAAGCGTTGTCGTACCCTCGCCTGGACCCTAAACCGTCCCCGTCCCCTAACCCTAACCCTAGCCCGAACCCTATCCCTAACCCTTCCCGAAGACTGACCCTCACCCGTCCCCTAATCCTAACCCGTACGCTGACAGTAACCCGCGCCCTCACACGTACGCTCCCCCTAAAGCGTTGTCGTACCCTCACCTGGACCCTAAACCGTCCCCGTCCCCTAACCCTAACCCTAGCCCGAACCCTAACCCTAACCCTTCCCCGAAGCCTGACCCTCACCCGTCCCCTAATCCTAACCCGTACGCTGACTCTAACCCGCGCCCTCACACGTACGCTCCCCCTAAAGCGTTGTCGTACCCTCACCTGGACCCTAAACCGTCCCCGTCCCCTAACCCTAACCCTAGCCCGAACCCTAACCCTAACCCTTCCCCGAAGCCTGACCCTCACCCGTCCCCTAATCCTAAACCGTACGCTGACACTAACCCGCGCCCTCACACATACGCTCCCCCTAAAGCGTTGTCGTACCCTCACTTGGACCCTAAAGCGTCCGCGTCCCCTAACCCTAACCCTAGCCCGAACCCTAACCCTAACCCTTCCCCGGAGCCTGACCCTCAGCCATCCCCTAATCCTAACCCGTAAGCTGACACTAACCCACGCCCTCACACGTACGCTCCCCCTAAAGCGTTGTCGTACCCTCACCTGGACCCTAAACCGTCCCCGTCCCCTAACCCTAACCCTAGCCCGAACCCTAACCCTAACCCTTCCCCGAAGCCTGACCCTCACCCGTCCCCTAATCCTAACCCGTACGCTGACTCTAACCCGCGCCCACACACGTACGCTCCCCCTAAAGCGTTGTCGTACCCTCACCTGGACCCTAAACCGTCCCCGTCCCCTAACCCTAACCCTAGCCCGAACCCTAACCCTAACACTTCCCCGAAGCCTGACCCTCACCCGTCCCCTAATCCTAACCCGTACGCTGACGCTAACCTGCACCCTCACACGTACGCACCCCCTAAAGCGTTGTCGTACCCTCACCTGGACCCTAAACCGTCCCCGTCCCCTAACCCTAACCCTAGCCCGAACCCTAACCCTAACCCTTCCCCGAAGCCTGACCCTCACCCGTCCCCTAATCCTAAACCGTACGCTGACACTAAGCAGCGCCCTCAATCGTACGCTCCCCCTAAAGCGTTGTCGTACCCTCACCTGGACCCTAAACCGTCCCCGTCCCCTAACCCTAACCCTAGCCCGAACCCTAACCCTAACCCTTCCCCGAAGCCTGACCCTCACCCGTCCCCTAATCCTAACCCGTACGCTGACACTAACCCACGCCCTCACACGTACGCTCCCCCTAAAGCGTTGTCGTACCCTCACCTGGACCCTAAACCGTCCCCGTCCCCTAACCCTACCCTAGCCCGAACCCTAACCCTAACCCTTCCCCGAAGCCTGACCCTCACCCGTCCCCTAATCCTAAACCGTACGCTGACACTAACCCGCGCCCTCACACATACGCTCCCCCAAAGCGTTGTCGTACCCTCACCTGGACCCTAAAGCGTCCCCGTCCCCTAACCCTAACCCTAGCCCGAACCCTAACCCTAACCCTTCCCCGGAGCCTGACCCTCAGCCATCCCCTAATCCTAACCCGTAAGCTGACACTAAGCCGCACCCTCACACGTACGCTCCCCCTAAAGCGTTGTCGTACCCTCACCTGGACCCTAAACCGTCCCCGTCCCCTAACCCTAACCCTAGCCCGAACCCTAACCCTAACCCTTCCCCGAAGCCTGACCCTCACCCGTCCCCTAATCCTAACCCGTACGCTGACACTAACCCGCGCCCTCACACGTACGCTCCCCCTAAAGCGTTGTCGTACCCTCACCTGGACCCTAAACCGTCCCCGTCCCCTAACCCTAACCCTAGCCC
>NW_027207883.1:0-62422 GCF_963455315.2 Globicephala melas
TGTGTGGCTGTGTGTGTGGGTGTGTGTGTGTGCTGCTAGAGGCTGCGCATTGTGTAACACGGAGCCATGGGTGTGTTGTGTGTTGGTGGGCTTTCATTGATTCAATGGGTGTGTGTGTCTGTGTTTGTTGTGCTAAAGACTGCATTGAGTCACAGTGAGTCGTGTGTGTGTGTGCTGGTATAGACGATTGATTGAGTCACGGTCAGCCATGTGTGTGTGCATGTTGGTATGTGTGTGTGTTCTTCTATAGGTTGTGCATTGAGTCACAGCGAACCCTGTATCTGTGCAGGTGTGTATGTGTGGTGCTGGTATAGGCTGTGCATTGAGTGACACTGAGGTGTGAGTGTATGCTTGTGTGTTTTGGTATACATTGTACATTGAGTCACAGTGCTGTGTGTTTTTGTGCATGCTGGTATAGTCTGTGCATTGAGTCACAGTGATGTGTGTGTGTCTGCGTGTTCTGGTATAGGCTGACCATTGTGTCACATTGAGGTGTGTGTGTGTGCTGGCATAGGCTGCACTTTTTGTCACAGTGAGGTGTGTGTGTGTGTATGTGTAGGTACAGGCTGTGCATTGAGTCACAGTGTGGGGTGTGTGTGTGATGTTATATGCTGTGCACTAGGACACAGTGAGCCATGTGTGTGTGCTGGTATAATCTGACCATTGAGTCACAGTGTGGTGTGGTGTGTGTGCCTTTGCTGGTATGTATTGTGCATTGAATCCCAGCCCTGTGTTAATGTTTGTGTATTTGGTGCTGTAGAGTCTGCATGAGTCACAGTAAGGTGTGTGTGTGTGCTGCTATAGGCTGAGAATTGAGTAACACCTAGGTGAGTGTATGTGTATGTGTATGCTGATAAGGGATTTGCATTGAATCAGTGAGCGGTGTGTGTGTGTGTGTGTACTGCTATAGGCTGTGCACTGAGCCACATTAAGGTGTGTTTCTGTGTATGTGTGTGTGGGTATAGGCTATGCATTGACTCACATTGAGCCATGTGTTTGTATGTGCTAGTATACACTGTTCATTGAGTCTCAGTGAACCATGGTTGTGTGTGTCTGTTTACTTGTATGGGCTTGGCATTGAGTCACAGTGAGGTGTGTGTGTGTGTCTGTGTGTCTGTGTGGTGGTATAAGCTGCATTGAGTCACACGGCGTGGTGTGTGTGAGTGTGTGTGTGTGCAGGTACAGGCTGGTATTGAATCACAGTGAGCTGTGTGTGTGTGTGTGTGTGTGTGTGCTGCAATAGGCAGAGCATTGAGTCTCAGGTGTGTGTATGTGTGTGTGTATGTTGGTATGGTCTCTGCATTAATTCACTAAGGTGTGTTGTGTGTGTATGTACATGGAGCTGAAGACCGTATACTGATTCACAGTGAGCTGTGTGTGTATGTGTGTGTGTGTGTGATGGTATGGGCTTTTCATTGAATCACTGAGGTGTGTGTCTGTGTGTGTATACCTGGAACTACAGACTGTGCACTGATTCACAACGAGCCATGTGTGAATGTGTGTAGGTGATAGTATAGGGTGTGCATAGAGTCACAAAGAGCCGTGCATATGTGTCTTTGCATGGGTGTTGTGGTATAGGCTGTGTACTGTGGCACAGTGACTGTGCATGTGTGTGTGTTTGTGTTTGTGATGGTATAGTGCGTGCATTGAATCAGAGAGAGCCATGCATGTGTCTCTGTGTGTGTGTGCTGGCATAGGCATTACATTGCGTCACAGTGAGCCATGTGTTTGTATGTTGGTCTAGACTCTGCCTTGAGTCACAGTAAGCCTTGTGTGTGTGCCAGTACAGGCTATGCATTGAGTCAGTGAGTCATATATGTGTGTGTGTGTGTGTGTGTGCTGGTATGTGCAGTGCATTGAGTCCAAGAGAGCCGTGTATGTTTGTGTGTGTGTGTGTGTGCTGCTATAGGTGGTTCCCTGAGTCACAGTCAGTTATGTGTGAGTGTGTGTTTGTGTGTTCTTGTATAGGCTGTGCATTGATCCACAGTGAGCCATGTGTGTATGCTGGTATAGGAGGTGCATTGAGTCACAGTGATGGTTGTGTTTGTGTGTGTGTGTGCTGCAGTAGGCTGTGAATTGAGTCACAGAAGGTGGGTCTTTGTGTGTGTATGTGCAAGTACAGGCTGCGGTTTGAGTCAGAGAGATGGGTGTCTCTGTGTGGTGTAATAGGCTGTGCATTGAATCACAGCAAGCCGTATTTTTGTGTGTATGTGTATTTTTGTATGTGTGTGTGTGTGATGGTACAGGCTGAACACTGAGTCACTGAGGTGTTCATGTGTGTATGTGGTGCTACAGACTGTTCTTTAGGTCAAACTGAGCCATATGTGTGTGTATGTTTTTGTGTGTGTACAGTTATTGGCTCTGCATTGAGTCATGGTGAACCATGTGTGTGTGGGGAGCTGGTATAGTCACAGCACTGAGTCACAGTTAAATGTGTAGGAGATGTGTGTGTATGTGTGTGTGTGTATTTGCTGGTGTATACTGTGCATTGAGTCACAGTTAGTAGTGCAGTGTGTGTGTGTCTGTGATGGTGTGGACTGTGTTTTTATCCACTTTGACATGAACGAGTGTGTGTGTGTGTATCTGTGTGTGTGTGTGTGTGTGTGCTAGCACTGAATGACCATTGAGACAGAGTGGGCTCTGTGTGTGTCTGTGTGTGTGCTGGTATAGACTCTGTATTGATTCACTGTGAGCTGTGTGTTTAAGTGTTTGCTCGTATAGGCAGTGCATTGAGTCTCACTGAGGTGTTTCTGTGTGTGTGTGCTGGTACAGAAAGCTTTTCCAGTCACAGACAGGTGTGTGTGTGTGCTGCAGTAGACTGTGAATTGAGTAGCAGAAGGTGGGTCTTTGTGTGTGTATGTGCAGGTACAGGCTGCGGTTTGAGTTAGAGTGATGGGTGTCTCTGTGTGGTGTTATAGGCTGTGCATTGAATCACAGTGAGCCGTGTGTGTGTGTGCGTGTGTGCTGGAATAGGCAGAGCATTGAGTCTCAGGTGTGTGTATGTGTGTGTGTATGCTGGTATGGTCTCTGCATTGATTCACTAAGGTGTGTTGTGTGTGTATGTACATGGAGCTGAACACTGTACACTGATTCACAGTGAGCTGTGTGTGTATGTGTGTGTGTGTGTGATGGTATGGGCTTTGCATTGAGTCACTGAGGGGTGTGTCTGTGTGTGTACAACTGGAACTACAGACTGTGCACTGATTCACAATGAGCCATGTGTGAATGTGTGTATGTGATAGTATAGGGTGTGCATAGACTCACAAAGAGCCGTGCATATGTGTCTTTGCATAGGTGTTGTGGTATAGGCTGTGCATTGTGTCACAGTGACTGTCCGTGTGTGTGTGTGTGTGTTTGTGATGGTATAGTACGTGCATTGAATCAGAGAGAGCCATGCATGTGTCTCTGTGTGTGTGTGTTGGCATAGGCATTACATTGAGTCACAGTGAGCCATGTGTTTGTATGCTGGTGTAGACTCTGCATTGAGTCACAGTAAGCCTTTTGTGTGTGCCAGTACAGGCTGTGCATTGAGTCAGTGAGTCATATGTGTGTGTGCGTGTGTGTGTGTGTGCTGGTATAGACAGTGCATTGAGTCCAATGAGCCGTGTATGTTTGTGTGTGAGTGTGCGTGCTGCTATAGGTGGTTCACTGAGTCACAGTCAGATATGTGTGAGTGAGTGTTTGTGTGTTCTTGTATAGGTTGTGTATTGATTCACAGTGAGCCCTGTGTGTATGGTGGTATAGGCGGTGCATTGAATCACAGTGATGGTTGTTTTTCTGTGTGTATGCTGCAGTAGGCTGTGAATTGAGTCACAGAAGGTGGGACTTTGTGTGTGTATGTGCAGGTACAAGCTGCAGTTCGAGTCACAGTGATGGGTGTCTCTGTGTGGTGTTATAGGCTGTGTATTGAATCACAGCGAGCCGTATTAGTGTGTGTATGTGTATTTGTGTATGCGTGTGTGTGTGTGATGGTACAGGCTGAACATTGAGTCACTGAGGTGTGCATGTGTGTATGTGGTGCTACAGACTGTTCGTTAGGTCAAACTGAGCCATATCTGTGTGTAGGTGTGTGTGTGTACAGTTATTTGCTGTGCACTGAGTCACAGTGAACCATGTGTGTGGGGGGAGCTGGTATAGTCAGAGCACTGAGTCACAGTTGAATGTGTGGGAGTTGTTTGTGTATGTGTGTATTTGCTGGTGTAGACTGTGCATTGAGTCACAGTGAGTAGTGCGGTGTGTGTGTGCTGTGATGGTGTGGACTGTGGTTTTATCCACTTTGACCTGAACGGCTGTGTGTGTTTGTGTGTTTGTGTGTGTGTGTGTGTGCTGGCACTAGATGACAATTGAGACAGAGTGGGCTGTGTGTCTGTGTGTGAGCTGGTATAGACTCTGTATTGAGTCACTGTGAGCTGTGTGTGTATGTGTGCGCTCATATAGGCTGTGCATTGAGTCACAGTGAGGTGTTTGTGTGTGTGTGTGCTGGTACAGGAAGCGTTTTCAGTCACAGTCTCGTGTGTGTGTGTGTGCATGTGAGTTTGTGTGCTGGTATGGGCTTTATTGTGCTGGTATGGGCTTTATTGACTCATGGGTGTGTGTGTGAGTGTGTGGTGATACAGACTGCATTGAGTCACAGTGCGCTGTGTGTGTGTGTGCTGGTATAGGCGATTTATTGAGTACCAGTGAGCCATGTGTGAGTGCGTGTTGGTGTGTGTGTGTGTGTACTGGTATAGGCTGTGCATTGAGTCACAGTGAGGCCTGCATCTGTGCATGTCTGTGTTTGTGTGTGTGTGTTTGCTGGTATAGGCTGAGCTTTGAATCACTCTGAGGTGTGTGTGCATGTGCTGGTAAAATTGTGCCTTGATTCACTGTGCCATGTGAGTGTGTGTGCACGCTGGTATAGGTTGTGCATTGAGTCAGAGTGGGAGGTGTGTGTGTCTGTGTGTTCTGGTATAGGCTGACAATTGAGGCACACTGAGATCTGTGTGCACATGTGTGTATATGTGTGCTGGTACAGCCTGCTCATTGAGTCATATTGAGTTTTGTGTGTGTGTGTGTGCAGGTAGAGGCAGCACATTGAGTCACAGTGAGGTGTATGTGTGTGATGTTATATGCTATGCACTGATTCATAGGGAGGTTTGTGTCTGTGTGTGTGCACTTTCTGGTATAGGATTTGCATTGAATCACACTGAGCTGTGTTTTTGAGTGTCAGTATATGTGCGTGTGTGGAGGTATGGGCTGTGGATTGACTCACAGTTTGCCGTATGTGCTTCCCTGTGTGTGTATGTCTGCTAGCATATCCTGTGCACTGAGTCACAGGGAGCCTTGTGTGTGTGTGTGTGTGTGTGTCCTGGTATAGAGTGTGCATTGATTCACAGTCAGCCATGTGTGTGTGTGTGTGAGTGCACTGGTATAGGATGTGCAGTGAGTCAGAGTGATGTGTGTGTGTGTCTGCGTGTTCTGATATAGGCTGACCATTCTGTAACATTGAGGGTGTGTGTGTGTGTGTGTGTGCTGGTATAGGCTGCATATTTTGTCACAGTGAAGTGTGTGTGTGTGTATGTGTAGGTACAGGCTGTGCATTGAGTCACAGTGTGGGGTGTGTGTGTGATGTTATATTCTGTGCACTAGGACACAGTGAGTCGTGTGTGTGTGCTGGTATAATCTGAACATTGAGTCACAGTGTGGTGTGGTGTGTGTGCCTTTGCTGGTATGGACTGTGCATAGAATCCCAGCCCTGTGTTAGTGTTTGTGTATTTGGTGCTGTAGAGTCTGCATGAGTCACAGTAAGATGTGTGTGTGTACTGCTATAGGCTGTACACTGAGCCATATTAAGGTGTGTTTCTGTGTGTGTGTGTGCGGGTATAGGCTATGCATTGACTCACATTGAGCCATGTGTTTGTATGTGCTACTATACACTGTTCATTGAGTCTCAGTGAGCCATTGTTGTGTGTGTCTGTTTACTTGTATGGGCTTGGCATTGAGTCTCAGACAGGTGTTTGTGTGTGCCTGTGTGTCTGTGTGGTGGTATAAACTGCATTGAGTCACACGGCGGTGTGTGTGAGAGTGTGAGTGTGTGCAGGTACAGGCTGGTATTGAACCACATTGAGGCGTGTGTGTGCGTGTGTGTTTGTGTGTGCTGCAATAGGCAGAGCATTGAGTCTCAGGTGTGTGTATGTGTGTGTGTATGCTGGTATCGTCTCTGCATTGATTCACTAAGGTGTGTTGTGTGTGTATGTACATGGAGCTGAAGACTGTACACTGATTCACACTGAGCTGTGTGTGTATGTGTGTGATGGTATGGGTTTGGCATTGAGTCACTGAGGTGTGTGTTTGTGTGTGTATACCTGGAACTACAGACTGTGCACTGATTCACAATGAGCCATGTGTGAATGTGTGTATGTGATAGTATAGGGTGTGCATAGAGTCACAAAGAGCCGTGCATATGTGTCTTTGCATGGGTGTTGTGGTATAGGGTCTTCATTGTGTCACAGTGACTGTGCGTGTGTGTGTGTGTGTGTGTTTGTGATGGCATAGTACATGCATTGAATCAGAGAGAGCCATGCATGTGTCTCTGTGTGTGTGTGCTGGCATAGGCATTACATTGAGTCACAGTGAGCCATGTGTTTGTATGTTGGTGTAGACTCTGCATTGAGTCACAGTAAACCTTGTGTGTGTGCCAGTACAGGTTGTGCATTGAGTCAGTGAGTCATATGTGTGTGTGTGTTTGTGTGTGTGTGTGCTTGTTTAGACAGTGCATTGAGTCCAATGAGCAGTGTATGTTTGTGTGTGTGTGTGTGCTGTTAGGTAATGTGCATTGAGTCACAGTAGCTCTGTGTGTGTTTTTGAATACCTCTGGGCTGGCATAGGCTGAGAATTGAGTCACAGTGTGGTGTGTGTGTGAGTGTTCATGTGTGTGCAAGTATAGGCTGGACATTGAAGCACAGTGAGCTGTGTGTGTTTGTGTGTGTGCTGATATAGGCTGCACATTCAGTTACAGTGAGCTGTGTGTGTATGTGAGTGTGCTTGTAGAAGCTGCACACTGGTTAACAGTGAGGTGTGTATGAGTGTGTGTGTGCTGTTACATACTGGGCATTCAGTCACAGTTTGCTGTGTGTGTGTGTGCATGCATGTGTGCTTTTATAGGCTGTGCCTTGATTCACATTGAACTGTGAGTGTGGGTGTGTGGATGTCTGCTGGTATACATTTTGCATTGTTTCACAATGAGCTGTGTGTGTGTGTGTGTGTGTTCTGGTATGAGATGTACATTGAGATACAGTGAGCCGTGCATGTGTGTGGCTGTGTGTGTGTGTGTGTGCTGCTAGAGGCTGGGCATTGTGTAACACTGAGGTATGTGTTTCTGTGTGTCACTCTATAGACTGTGCATTGAGTCTGTGTGTGTGCATGCATGTGTGCTGGTATAGGCTATGCATTGATTCACATTGAGTTAATGTGTGGTTGTGCATGTTGTGTGGCTATATGTTTTGCATTGATTCACTGTGAGCTGTGTGTGTGTGAGTGTGCATGTGTGTGAACATATAGGCTGGACATTGAGTCACAGTGAGGTGTGTGTGTGAGTTTGTGTTTATGTGCAGTGGTAAAAGCCACGCAATGAGAACCAGTGATGTTTGTGTCTGATAGTGTGTGTCTTTTCAGGTTTATGCTGGGCATTGAGTCACAGTGAGCCGTGTGTGTGTGTGCATGTGTGTGTTTGTGTGCTGGTATAGGCTGTGCATTGAGTCACAGTGAGGTGTGTGTGTCTGTTCAGGTGTACACTGGGCATTGAGTCTCAGCTTTGTATGTCTGTGTGTGTGTGCTGAGATAGGCTGTGCATTGAGTCACAGTGACATGTGTGTCAGTGTCTGTGTGAGTGTGTATTCAGACACAGTGAGGTTTGAGTGTGAGTGTGTGTGTGCTGTTAGAGACTGTGGATTGAGTATCAGTGAGCCATGTTTGTTTTTGTGTGTGTGCATGCATGTGTTCTGTTATAAGCTGTGCACTGAGTCACATTGCCGTATTTTTGTGTGTGTGTGTATGCCTGTTGATATAGGCTATGCATTGAGTCACAGTGCTCCGTTAGTGTCTGTGAGGGTTTGTTGGTATAAGCTGTGCACAGGGTCCCAGTGAGCCATCTGTGTGTGTCTGTGCAAATATGGACAGTGCATTGAGTCACAGTGAGTCATGTGTGTCTCTGGGTGTGTGTGTGTCCACATGTGCTGTGTTCGGTTGCGTGTTTTGTCACAGTAAGCCATGTGTGATTATGTGCTGGTATAGACTGTGAACTGAGTCACGGCCATGTGTGTGTGTGTGTGTGTGTGTGTGTATGCATGCAGACATAGGCTATGCATTGACTCATAGTGAGCTGTTTATGTGTTTGTGATGGTATAGGCTGTCAATTGATTCACAGTGAGCTGTTTGTGTGTGCATGTGCTGATATAGTTTGAGCATTGAGTCACAGTTTGGCTGTGAGTTTGTTTTGCCGGTACAAGATGTACACCGAGTTACAGTGAGCCGTAGGTGTCTGTGGCTTTGTGTGTATGTGTGTGCCTATATAGGTGGTGCAGTAAGTCACAGTGAGCTGTGAGTGTGGGTGTGATGCTAGTATAGACTGTGAACTGAGTCACAGAGAACCATGTGTGTGTGTGTGTGTGTGTGTTGTTTGCTTCAAGTTAATGTGCATTGAGTCACAGTGAGCTCTGTGTGTGTTTGTGAATACCTCTGGGCTGGTATAGGCTGAGCATTGAGTCACAGTGAGGTGTGTGTGTAAGTGTACGTGTGTGTGCAAGTATAGGCTGGGCATTGAATCACAGTGAGCTGTGTGTTTTCGTGTGTGTGCTGGTATAGGCTGCGCATTCAGTCACAGTGAGCCATGTGTATGTGTGAGTGCTCTTGTAGAGGCTGCACATTGAATCACAGTGAGGTGTGTGTGTGATTGTGTGTGTGTGTGCTGTTCCATTCTGTGCATTCTGTCACAGTTAGCCGTGTGTGTGTGCGCATTTGTGTGTGATTTTATAAGCTGTGCATTGATTCACATTGAACTGTGTGTGTGGGTGTGTGCTGGTGTATGCTTTGCATTTTTCACAGTCATCTGGGGGTATGTGTGTCTGTGTGTTGTGCTACAGGCTGAGCATTGTGTCACAGTGAAGTGTGTTTGTGGGAGTGTGCATGTGTCTGCATCTAAAGGCTGGCTATTAGTCACAGTGTGCCTTGTGTGTTTGTGTATGTTTCTGTACTGGTATAGGCTGTGCATTCATTCACAGTGAGGTGTGTTTGTGTGTCTGTCCTGGCGTAGGCTGGTTATTGGGTGACAGTGAGCCATGTGTGTGTGTGTGCTTGTAAAATCTGTGAACTGAGTCATGGCCATGTTTGTGTGTGTGAATGCTGGTATAGTTTATGCATTGACACATAGTGATACACGTGTGTGTTTCGTGATGGTATAAGCCATGCACTGAGTGTGAGTGAGCTGTTTTCATGTGTGCATGCTGGTATATTCTGAACTTTGAGTCACAGTGTGGTATGTGGCCGTGTATGTGTGTGTGTGTGTGTGTGTGTGTGTTCCGGTATAAGATGTACATTGAGATACAGTGAGCCGTGCATATGTGTGGCTGTGTGTGTGGGTGTGTGTGTGTGCTGCTAGAGGCTGCGCATTGTGTAACACGGAGCCATGGGTGTGTTGTGTGTTGGTGGGCTTTCATTGATTCAATGGGTGTGTGTGTCTGTGTTTGTTGTGCTAAAGACTGCATTGAGTCACAGTGAGTCGTGTGTGTGTGTGCTGGTATAGACGATTGATTGAGTCACGGTCAGCCATGTGTGTGTGCATGTTGGTATGTGTGTGTGTTCTTCTATAGGTTGTGCATTGAGTCACAGCAAACCCTGTATCTGTGCAGGTGTGTATGTGTGGTGCTGGTATAGGCTGTGCATTGAGTGACACTGAGGTGTGTGTGTATGCTTGTGTGTTTTGGTATACATTGTACATTGAATCACAGTGCTGTGTGTTTGTGTGCACGCTGGTATAGTCTGTGCATTGAGTCACAGTGATGTGTGTGTGTCTGCGTGTTCTGGTATAGGCTGACCATTGTGTCACACTGAGGTGTGTGTGTGTGTATGTGTAGGTACAGGCTGTGCATTGAGTCACAGTGTGGGGTGTGTGTGTGATGTTTTATGCTGTGCACTAGGACACAGTGAGCCATGTGTGTGTGCTGGTATAATCTGACCATTGAGTCACAGTGTGGTGTGGTGTGTGTGCCTTTGCTGGTATGGATTGTGCATTGAATCCCAGCCCTGTGTTAATGTTTGTGTATTTGGTGCTGTAGAGTCTGCATGAGTCACAGTAAGGTGTGTGTGTGTGCTGCTATAGGCTGAGAATTGAGTAACACCTAGGTGAGTGTATGTGTATGTGTATGCTGATAAGGGATTTGCATTGAATCAGTGAGCGGTGTGTGTGTGTGTGTGTGTACTGCTATAGGCTGTGCACTGAGCCACATTAAGGTGTGTTTCTGTGTATGTGTGTGTGGGTATAGGCTATGCATTGACTCACATTGAGCCATGTGTTTGTATGTGCTAGTATACACTGTTCATTGAGTCTCAGTGAACCATGGTTGTGTGTGTCTGTTTACTTGTATGGGCTTGGCATTGAGTCACAGTGAGGTGTGTGTGTGTGTCTGTGTGTCTGTGTGGTGGTATAAGCTGCATTGAGTCACACGGCGTGGTGTGTGAGAGTGTGTGTGTGTGCAGGTACAGGCTGGTATTGAATCACAGTGAGCTGTGTGTGTGTGTGTGTGTGTGTGCTGCAATAGGCAGAGCATTGAGTCTCAGGTGTGTGTATGTGTGTGTGTATGTTGGTATGGTCTCTGCATTAATTCACTAAGGTGTGTTGTGTGTGTATGTACATGGAGCTGAAGACCGTATACTGATTCACAGTGAGCTGTGTGTGTATGTGTGTGTGTGTGTGATGGTATGGGCTTTTCATTGAATCACTGAGGTGTGTGTCTGTGTGTGTATACCTGGAACTACAGACTGTGCACTGATTCACAACGAGCCATGTGTGAATGTGTGTAGGTGATAGTATAGGGTGTGCATAGAGTCACAAAGAGCCGTGCATATGTGTCTTTGCATGGGTGTTGTGGTATAGGCTGTGTACTGTGGCACAGTGACTGTGCATGTGTGTGTTTTTGTGTTTGTGATGGTATAGTGCGTGCATTGAATAAGAGAGAGCCATGCATGTGTCTCTCTGTGTGTGTGCTGGCATAGGCATTACATTGCGTCACAGTGAGCCATGTGTTTGTATGTTGGTCTAGACTCTGCCTTGAGTCACAGTAAGCCTTGTGTGTGTGCCAGTACAGGCTATGCATTGAGTCAGTGAGTCATATATGTGTGTGTGTGTGTGTGTGTGTGCTGGTATGTGCAGTGCATTGAGTCCAAGAGAGCCGTGTATGTTTGTGTGTGTGTGTGTGCTGCTATAGGTGGTTCCCTGAGTCACAGTCAGTTATGTGTGAGTGTGTGTTTGTGTGTTCTTGTATAGGCTGTGCATTGATCCACAGTGAGCCATGTGTGTATGCTGGTATAGGAGGTGCATTGAGTCACAGTGATGGTTGTGTTTGTGTGTGTGTGTGCTGCAGTAGGCTGTGAATTGAGTCACAGAAGGTGGGTCTTTGTGTGTGTATGTGCAAGTACAGGCTGCGGTTTGAGTCAGAGAGATGGGTGTCTCTGTGTGGTGTAATAGGCTGTGCATTGAATCACAGCAAGCCGTATTTTTGTGTGTATGTGTATTTTTGTATGTGTGTGTGTGTGATGGTACAGGCTGAACACTGAGTCACTGAGGTGTTCATGTGTGTATGTGGTGCTACAGACTGTTCTTTAGGTCAAACTGAGCCATATGTGTGTGTATGTTTTTGTGTGTGTACAGTTATTGGCTCTGCATTGAGTCATGGTGAACCATGTGTGTGTGGGGAGCTGGTATAGTCACAGCACTGAGTCACAGTTAAATGTGTAGGAGATGTGTGTGTATGTGTGTGTGTGTATTTGCTGGTGTATACTGTGCATTGAGTCACAGTTAGTAGTGCAGTGTGTGTGTGTCTGTGATGGTGTGGACTGTGTTTTTATCCACTTTGACATGAACGAGTGTGTGTGTGTGTATCTGTGTGTGTGTGTGTGTGTGTGCTAGCACTGAATGACCATTGAGACAGAGTGGGCTCTGTGTGTGTCTGTGTGTGTGCTGGTATAGACTCTGTATTGATTCACTGTGAGCTGTGTGTTTAAGTGTTTGCTCGTATAGGCAGTGCATTGAGTCTCACTGAGGTGTTTCTGTGTGTGTGTGCTGGTACAGAAAGCTTTTCCAGTCACAGACAGGTGTGTGTGTGTGCTGCAGTAGACTGTGAATTGAGTAGCAGAAGGTGGGTCTTTGTGTGTGTATGTGCAGGTACAGGCTGCGGTTTGAGTTAGAGTGATGGGTGTCTCTGTGTGGTGTTATAGGCTGTGCATTGAATCACAGTGAGCCGTGTGTGTGTGTGCGTGTGTGCTGGAATAGGCAGAGCATTGAGTCTCAGGTGTGTGTATGTGTGTGTGTATGCTGGTATGGTCTCTGCATTGATTCACTAAGGTGTGTTGTGTGTGTATGTACATGGAGCTGAACACTGTACACTGATTCACAGTGAGCTGTGTGTGTATGTGTGTGTGTGTGTGATGGTATGGGCTTTGCATTGAGTCACTGAGGGGTGTGTCTGTGTGTGTACAACTGGAACTACAGACTGTGCACTGATTCACAATGAGCCATGTGTGAATGTGTGTATGTGATAGTATAGGGTGTGCATAGACTCACAAAGAGCCGTGCATATGTGTCTTTGCATAGGTGTTGTGGTATAGGCTGTGCATTGTGTCACAGTGACTGTCCGTGTGTGTGTGTGTGTGTTTGTGATGGTATAGTACGTGCATTGAATCAGAGAGAGCCATGCATGTGTCTCTGTGTGTGTGTGTTGGCATAGGCATTACATTGAGTCACAGTGAGCCATGTGTTTGTATGCTGGTGTAGACTCTGCATTGAGTCACAGTAAGCCTTTTGTGTGTGCCAGTACAGGCTGTGCATTGAGTCAGTGAGTCATATGTGTGTGTGCGTGTGTGTGTGTGTGCTGGTATAGACAGTGCATTGAGTCCAATGAGCCGTGTATGTTTGTGTGTGAGTGTGCGTGCTGCTATAGGTGGTTCACTGAGTCACAGTCAGATATGTGTGAGTGAGTGTTTGTGTGTTCTTGTATAGGTTGTGTATTGATTCACAGTGAGCCCTGTGTGTATGGTGGTATAGGCGGTGCATTGAATCACAGTGATGGTTGTTTTTCTGTGTGTATGCTGCAGTAGGCTGTGAATTGAGTCACAGAAGGTGGGACTTTGTGTGTGTATGTGCAGGTACAAGCTGCAGTTCGAGTCACAGTGATGGGTGTCTCTGTGTGGTGTTATAGGCTGTGTATTGAATCACAGCGAGCCGTATTAGTGTGTGTATGTGTATTTGTGTATGCGTGTGTGTGTGTGATGGTACAGGCTGAACATTGAGTCACTGAGGTGTGCATGTGTGTATGTGGTGCTACAGACTGTTCGTTAGGTCAAACTGAGCCATATCTGTGTGTAGGTGTGTGTGTGTACAGTTATTTGCTGTGCACTGAGTCACAGTGAACCATGTGTGTGGGGGGAGCTGGTATAGTCAGAGCACTGAGTCACAGTTGAATGTGTGGGAGTTGTTTGTGTATGTGTGTATTTGCTGGTGTAGACTGTGCATTGAGTCACAGTGAGTAGTGCGGTGTGTGTGTGCTGTGATGGTGTGGACTGTGGTTTTATCCACTTTGACCTGAACGGCTGTGTGTGTTTGTGTGTTTGTGTGTGTGTGTGTGTGCTGGCACTAGATGACAATTGAGACAGAGTGGGCTGTGTGTCTGTGTGTGAGCTGGTATAGACTCTGTATTGAGTCACTGTGAGCTGTGTGTGTATGTGTGCGCTCATATAGGCTGTGCATTGAGTCACAGTGAGGTGTTTGTGTGTGTGTGTGCTGGTACAGGAAGCGTTTTCAGTCACAGTCTCGTGTGTGTGTGTGTGCATGTGAGTTTGTGTGCTGGTATGGGCTTTATTGTGCTGGTATGGGCTTTATTGACTCATGGGTGTGTGTGTGAGTGTGTGGTGATACAGACTGCATTGAGTCACAGTGCGCTGTGTGTGTGTGTGCTGGTATAGGCGATTTATTGAGTACCAGTGAGCCATGTGTGAGTGCGTGTTGGTGTGTGTGTGTGTGTACTGGTATAGGCTGTGCATTGAGTCACAGTGAGGCCTGCATCTGTGCATGTCTGTGTTTGTGTGTGTGTGTTTGCTGGTATAGGCTGAGCTTTGAATCACTCTGAGGTGTGTGTGCATGTGCTGGTAAAATTGTGCCTTGATTCACTGTGCCATGTGAGTGTGTGTGCACGCTGGTATAGGTTGTGCATTGAGTCAGAGTGGGAGGTGTGTGTGTCTGTGTGTTCTGGTATAGGCTGACAATTGAGGCACACTGAGATCTGTGTGCACATGTGTGTATATGTGTGCTGGTACAGCCTGCTCATTGAGTCATATTGAGTTTTGTGTGTGTGTGTGTGCAGGTAGAGGCAGCACATTGAGTCACAGTGAGGTGTATGTGTGTGATGTTATATGCTATGCACTGATTCATAGGGAGGTTTGTGTCTGTGTGTGTGCACTTTCTGGTATAGGATTTGCATTGAATCACACTGAGCTGTGTTTTTGAGTGTCAGTATATGTGCGTGTGTGGAGGTATGGGCTGTGGATTGACTCACAGTTTGCTGTATGTGCTTCCCTGTGTGTGTATGTCTGCTAGCATATCCTGTGCACTGAGTCACAGGGAGCCTTGTGTGTGTGTGTGTGTGTGTGTCCTGGTATAGAGTGTGCATTGATTCACAGTCAGCCATGTGTGTGTGTGTGTGAGTGCACTGGTATAGGATGTGCAGTGAGTCAGAGTGATGTGTGTGTGTGTCTGCGTGTTCTGATATAGGCTGACCATTCTGTAACATTGAGGGTGTGTGTGTGTGTGTGTGTGCTGGTATAGGCTGCATATTTTGTCACAGTGAAGTGTGTGTGTGTGTATGTGTAGGTACAGGCTGTGCATTGAGTCACAGTGTGGGGTGTGTGTGTGATGTTATATTCTGTGCACTAGGACACAGTGAGTCGTGTGTGTGTGCTGGTATAATCTGAACATTGAGTCACAGTGTGGTGTGGTGTGTGTGCCTTTGCTGGTATGGACTGTGCATAGAATCCCAGCCCTGTGTTAGTGTTTGTGTATTTGGTGCTGTAGAGTCTGCATGAGTCACAGTAAGATGTGTGTGTGTACTGCTATAGGCTGTACACTGAGCCATATTAAGGTGTGTTTCTGTGTGTGTGTGTGCGGGTATAGGCTATGCATTGACTCACATTGAGCCATGTGTTTGTATGTGCTACTATACACTGTTCATTGAGTCTCAGTGAGCCATTGTTGTGTGTGTCTGTTTACTTGTATGGGCTTGGCATTGAGTCTCAGACAGGTGTTTGTGTGTGCCTGTGTGTCTGTGTGGTGGTATAAACTGCATTGAGTCACACGGCGGTGTGTGTGAGAGTGTGAGTGTGTGCAGGTACAGGCTGGTATTGAACCACATTGAGGCGTGTGTGTGCGTGTGTGTTTGTGTGTGCTGCAATAGGCAGAGCATTGAGTCTCAGGTGTGTGTATGTGTGTGTGTATGCTGGTATCGTCTCTGCATTGATTCACTAAGGTGTGTTGTGTGTGTATGTACATGGAGCTGAAGACTGTACACTGATTCACACTGAGCTGTGTGTGTATGTGTGTGATGGTATGGGTTTGGCATTGAGTCACTGAGGTGTGTGTTTGTGTGTGTATACCTGGAACTACAGACTGTGCACTGATTCACAATGAGCCATGTGTGAATGTGTGTATGTGATAGTATAGGGTGTGCATAGAGTCACAAAGAGCCGTGCATATGTGTCTTTGCATGGGTGTTGTGGTATAGGGTCTTCATTGTGTCACAGTGACTGTGCGTGTGTGTGTGTGTGTGTGTTTGTGATGGCATAGTACATGCATTGAATCAGAGAGAGCCATGCATGTGTCTCTGTGTGTGTGTGCTGGCATAGGCATTACATTGAGTCACAGTGAGCCATGTGTTTGTATGTTGGTGTAGACTCTGCATTGAGTCACAGTAAACCTTGTGTGTGTGCCAGTACAGGTTGTGCATTGAGTCAGTGAGTCATATGTGTGTGTGTGTTTGTGTGTGTGTGTGCTTGTTTAGACAGTGCATTGAGTCCAATGAGCAGTGTATGTTTGTGTGTGTGTGTGTGCTGTTAGGTAATGTGCATTGAGTCACAGTAGCTCTGTGTGTGTTTTTGAATACCTCTGGGCTGGCATAGGCTGAGAATTGAGTCACAGTGTGGTGTGTGTGTGAGTGTTCATGTGTGTGCAAGTATAGGCTGGACATTGAAGCACAGTGAGCTGTGTGTGTTTGTGTGTGTGCTGATATAGGCTGCACATTCAGTTACAGTGAGCTGTGTGTGTATGTGAGTGTGCTTGTAGAAGCTGCACACTGGTTAACAGTGAGGTGTGTATGAGTGTGTGTGTGCTGTTACATACTGGGCATTCAGTCACAGTTTGCTGTGTGTGTGTGTGCATGCATGTGTGCTTTTATAGGCTGTGCCTTGATTCACATTGAACTGTGAGTGTGGGTGTGTGGATGTCTGCTGGTATACATTTTGCATTGTTTCACAATGAGCTGTGTGTGTGTGTGTGTGTGTTCTGGTATGAGATGTACATTGAGATACAGTGAGCCGTGCATGTGTGTGGCTGTGTGTGTGTGTGTGTGCTGCTAGAGGCTGGGCATTGTGTAACACTGAGGTATGTGTTTCTGTGTGTCACTCTATAGACTGTGCATTGAGTCTGTGTGTGTGCATGCATGTGTGCTGGTATAGGCTATGCATTGATTCACATTGAGTTAATGTGTGGTTGTTCATGTTGTGTGGCTATATGTTTTGCATTGATTCACTGTGAGCTGTGTGTGTGTGAGTGTGCATGTGTGTGAACATATAGGCTGGACATTGAGTCACAGTGAGGTGTGTGTGTGAGTTTGTGTTTATGTGCAGTGGTAAAAGCCACGCAATGAGAACCAGTGATGTTTGTGTCTGATAGTGTGTGTCTTTTCAGGTTTATGCTGGGCATTGAGTCACAGTGAGCCGTGTGTGTGTGTGCATGTGTGTGTTTGTGTGCTGGTATAGGCTGTGCATTGAGTCACAGTGAGGTGTGTGTGTCTGTTCAGGTGTACACTGGGCATTGAGTCTCAGCTTTGTATGTCTGTGTGTGTGTGCTGAGATAGGCTGTGCATTGAGTCACAGTGACATGTGTGTCAGTGTCTGTGTGAGTGTGTATTCAGACACAGTGAGGTTTGAGTGTGAGTGTGTGTGTGCTGTTAGAGACTGTGGATTGAGTATCAGTGAGCCATGTTTGTTTTTGTGTGTGTGCATGCATGTGTTCTGTTATAAGCTGTGCACTGAGTCACATTGCCGTATTTTTGTGTGTGTGTGTATGCCTGTTGATATAGGCTATGCATTGAGTCACAGTGCTCCGTTAGTGTCTGTGAGGGTTTGTTGGTATAAGCTGTGCACAGGGTCCCAGTGAGCCATCTGTGTGTGTCTGTGCAAATATGGACAGTGCATTGAGTCACAGTGAGTCATGTGTGTCTCTGGGTGTGTGTGTGTCCACATGTGCTGTGTTCGGTTGCGTGTTTTGTCACAGTAAGCCATGTGTGATTATGTGCTGGTATAGACTGTGAACTGAGTCACGGCCATGTGTGTGTGTGTGTGTGTGTGTGTGTATGCATGCAGACATAGGCTATGCATTGACTCATAGTGAGCTGTTTATGTGTTTGTGATGGTATAGGCTGTCAATTGATTCACAGTGAGCTGTTTGTGTGTGCATGTGCTGATATAGTTTGAGCATTGAGTCACAGTTTGGCTGTGAGTTTGTTTTGCCGGTACAAGATGTACACCGAGTTACAGTGAGCCGTAGGTGTCTGTGGCTTTGTGTGTATGTGTGTGCCTATATAGGTGGTGCAGTAAGTCACAGTGAGCTGTGAGTGTGGGTGTGATGCTAGTATAGACTGTGAACTGAGTCACAGAGAACCATGTGTGTGTGTGTGTGTGTGTTGTTTGCTTCAAGTTAATGTGCATTGAGTCACAGTGAGCTCTGTGTGTGTTTGTGAATACCTCTGGGCTGGTATAGGCTGAGCATTGAGTCACAGTGAGGTGTGTGTGTAAGTGTACGTGTGTGTGCAAGTATAGGCTGGGCATTGAATCACAGTGAGCTGTGTGTTTTCGTGTGTGTGCTGGTATAGGCTGCGCATTCAGTCACAGTGAGCCATGTGTATGTGTGAGTGCTCTTGTAGAGGCTGCACATTGAATCACAGTGAGGTGTGTGTGTGATTGTGTGTGTGTGTGCTGTTCCATTCTGTGCATTCTGTCACAGTTAGCCGTGTGTGTGTGCGCATTTGTGTGTGATTTTATAAGCTGTGCATTGATTCACATTGAACTGTGTGTGTGGGTGTGTGCTGGTGTATGCTTTGCATTTTTCACAGTCATCTGGGGGTATGTGTGTCTGTGTGTTGTGCTACAGGCTGAGCATTGTGTCACAGTGAAGTGTGTTTGTGGGAGTGTGCATGTGTCTGCATCTAAAGGCTGGCTATTAGTCACAGTGTGCCTTGTGTGTTTGTGTATGTTTCTGTACTGGTATAGGCTGTGCATTCATTCACAGTGAGGTGTGTTTGTGTGTCTGTCCTGGCGTAGGCTGGTTATTGGGTGACAGTGAGCCATGTGTGTGTGTGTGCTTGTAAAATCTGTGAACTGAGTCATGGCCATGTTTGTGTGTGTGAATGCTGGTATAGTTTATGCATTGACACATAGTGATACACGTGTGTGTTTCGTGATGGTATAAGCCATGCACTGAGTGTGAGTGAGCTGTTTTCATGTGTGCATGCTGGTATATTCTGAACTTTGAGTCACAGTGTGGTATGTGGCCGTGTATGTGTGTGTGTGTGTGTGTGTGTGTGTTCCGGTATAAGATGTACATTGAGATACAGTGAGCCGTGCATATGTGTGGCTGTGTGTGTGGGTGTGTGTGTGTGCTGCTAGAGGCTGCGCATTGTGTAACACGGAGCCATGGGTGTGTTGTGTGTTGGTGGGCTTTCATTGATTCAATGGGTGTGTGTGTCTGTGTTTGTTGTGCTAAAGACTGCATTGAGTCACAGTGAGTCGTGTGTGTGTGTGCTGGTATAGACGATTGATTGAGTCACGGTCAGCCATGTGTGTGTGCATGTTGGTATGTGTGTGTGTTCTTCTATAGGTTGTGCATTGAGTCACAGCAAACCCTGTATCTGTGCAGGTGTGTATGTGTGGTGCTGGTATAGGCTGTGCATTGAGTGACACTGAGGTGTGTGTGTATGCTTGTGTGTTTTGGTATACATTGTACATTGAATCACAGTGCTGTGTGTTTGTGTGCACGCTGGTATAGTCTGTGCATTGAGTCACAGTGATGTGTGTGTGTCTGCGTGTTCTGGTATAGGCTGACCATTGTGTCACACTGAGGTGTGTGTGTGTGTATGTGTAGGTACAGGCTGTGCATTGAGTCACAGTGTGGGGTGTGTGTGTGATGTTTTATGCTGTGCACTAGGACACAGTGAGCCATGTGTGTGTGCTGGTATAATCTGACCATTGAGTCACAGTGTGGTGTGGTGTGTGTGCCTTTGCTGGTATGGATTGTGCATTGAATCCCAGCCCTGTGTTAATGTTTGTGTATTTGGTGCTGTAGAGTCTGCATGAGTCACAGTAAGGTGTGTGTGTGTGCTGCTATAGGCTGAGAATTGAGTAACACCTAGGTGAGTGTATGTGTATGTGTATGCTGATAAGGGATTTGCATTGAATCAGTGAGCGGTGTGTGTGTGTGTGTGTGTACTGCTATAGGCTGTGCACTGAGCCACATTAAGGTGTGTTTCTGTGTATGTGTGTGTGGGTATAGGCTATGCATTGACTCACATTGAGCCATGTGTTTGTATGTGCTAGTATACACTGTTCATTGAGTCTCAGTGAACCATGGTTGTGTGTGTCTGTTTACTTGTATGGGCTTGGCATTGAGTCACAGTGAGGTGTGTGTGTGTGTCTGTGTGTCTGTGTGGTGGTATAAGCTGCATTGAGTCACACGGCGTGGTGTGTGAGAGTGTGTGTGTGTGCAGGTACAGGCTGGTATTGAATCACAGTGAGCTGTGTGTGTGTGTGTGTGTGTGTGCTGCAATAGGCAGAGCATTGAGTCTCAGGTGTGTGTATGTGTGTGTGTATGTTGGTATGGTCTCTGCATTAATTCACTAAGGTGTGTTGTGTGTGTATGTACATGGAGCTGAAGACCGTATACTGATTCACAGTGAGCTGTGTGTGTATGTGTGTGTGTGTGTGATGGTATGGGCTTTTCATTGAATCACTGAGGTGTGTGTCTGTGTGTGTATACCTGGAACTACAGACTGTGCACTGATTCACAACGAGCCATGTGTGAATGTGTGTAGGTGATAGTATAGGGTGTGCATAGAGTCACAAAGAGCCGTGCATATGTGTCTTTGCATGGGTGTTGTGGTATAGGCTGTGTACTGTGGCACAGTGACTGTGCATGTGTGTGTTTTTGTGTTTGTGATGGTATAGTGCGTGCATTGAATAAGAGAGAGCCATGCATGTGTCTCTCTGTGTGTGTGCTGGCATAGGCATTACATTGCGTCACAGTGAGCCATGTGTTTGTATGTTGGTCTAGACTCTGCCTTGAGTCACAGTAAGCCTTGTGTGTGTGCCAGTACAGGCTATGCATTGAGTCAGTGAGTCATATATGTGTGTGTGTGTGTGTGTGTGTGCTGGTATGTGCAGTGCATTGAGTCCAAGAGAGCCGTGTATGTTTGTGTGTGTGTGTGTGCTGCTATAGGTGGTTCCCTGAGTCACAGTCAGTTATGTGTGAGTGTGTGTTTGTGTGTTCTTGTATAGGCTGTGCATTGATCCACAGTGAGCCATGTGTGTATGCTGGTATAGGAGGTGCATTGAGTCACAGTGATGGTTGTGTTTGTGTGTGTGTGTGCTGCAGTAGGCTGTGAATTGAGTCACAGAAGGTGGGTCTTTGTGTGTGTATGTGCAAGTACAGGCTGCGGTTTGAGTCAGAGAGATGGGTGTCTCTGTGTGGTGTAATAGGCTGTGCATTGAATCACAGCAAGCCGTATTTTTGTGTGTATGTGTATTTTTGTATGTGTGTGTGTGTGATGGTACAGGCTGAACACTGAGTCACTGAGGTGTTCATGTGTGTATGTGGTGCTACAGACTGTTCTTTAGGTCAAACTGAGCCATATGTGTGTGTATGTTTTTGTGTGTGTACAGTTATTGGCTCTGCATTGAGTCATGGTGAACCATGTGTGTGTGGGGAGCTGGTATAGTCACAGCACTGAGTCACAGTTAAATGTGTAGGAGATGTGTGTGTATGTGTGTGTGTGTATTTGCTGGTGTATACTGTGCATTGAGTCACAGTTAGTAGTGCAGTGTGTGTGTGTCTGTGATGGTGTGGACTGTGTTTTTATCCACTTTGACATGAACGAGTGTGTGTGTGTGTATCTGTGTGTGTGTGTGTGTGTGTGTGCTAGCACTGAATGACCATTGAGACAGAGTGGGCTCTGTGTGTGTCTGTGTGTGTGCTGGTATAGACTCTGTATTGATTCACTGTGAGCTGTGTGTTTAAGTGTTTGCTCGTATAGGCAGTGCATTGAGTCTCACTGAGGTGTTTCTGTGTGTGTGTGCTGGTACAGAAAGCTTTTCCAGTCACAGACAGGTGTGTGTGTGTGCTGCAGTAGACTGTGAATTGAGTAGCAGAAGGTGGGTCTTTGTGTGTGTATGTGCAGGTACAGGCTGCGGTTTGAGTCAGAGAGATGGGTGTCTCTGTGTGGTGTAATAGGCTGTGCATTGAATCACAGTGAGCCGTGTGTGTGTGCGCGTGTGTGCTGGAATAGGCAGAGCATTGAGTCTCAGGTGTGTGTATGTGTGTGTGTATGCTGGTATGGTCTCTGCATTGATTCACTAAGGTGTGTTGTGTGTGTATGTACATGGAGCTGAACACTGTACACTGATTCACAGTGAGCTGTGTGTGTATGTGTGTGTGTGTGTGATGGTATGGGCTTTGCATTGAGTCACTGAGGGGTGTGTCTGTGTGTGTACAACTGGAACTACAGACTGTGCACTGATTCACAATGAGCCATGTGTGAATGTGTGTATGTGATAGTATAGGGTGTGCATAGACTCACAAAGAGCCGTGCATATGTGTCTTTGCATAGGTGTTGTGGTATAGGCTGTGCATTGTGTCACAGTGACTGTCCGTGTGTGTGTGTGTGTGTTTGTGATGGTATAGTACGTGCATTGAATCAGAGAGAGCCATGCATGTGTCTCTGTGTGTGTGTGTTGGCATAGGCATTACATTGAGTCACAGTGAGCTATGTGTTTGTATGCTGGTGTAGACTCTGCATTGAGTCACAGTAAGCCTTTTGTGTGTGCCAGTACAGGCTGTGCATTGAGTCAGTGAGTCATATGTGTGTGTGCGTGTGTGTGTGTGTGCTGGTATAGACAGTGCATTGAGTCCAATGAGCCGTGTATGTTTGTGTGTGAGTGTGCGTGCTGCTATAGGTGGTTCACTGAGTCACAGTCAGATATGTGTGAGTGAGTGTTTGTGTGTTCTTGTATAGGTTGTGTATTGATTCACAGTGAGCCCTGTGTGTATGGTGGTATAGGCGGTGCATTGAATCACAGTGATGGTTGTTTTTCTGTGTGTATGCTGCAGTAGGCTGTGAATTGAGTCACAGAAGGTGGGACTTTGTGTGTGTATGTGCAGGTACAAGCTGCAGTTCGAGTCACAGTGATGGGTGTCTCTGTGTGGTGTTATAGGCTGTGTATTGAATCACAGCGAGCCGTATTAGTGTGTGTATGTGTATTTGTGTATGCGTGTGTGTGTGTGATGGTACAGGCTGAACATTGAGTCACTGAGGTGTGCATGTGTGTATGTGGTGCTACAGACTGTTCGTTAGGTCAAACTGAGCCATATCTGTGTGTAGGTGTGTGTGTGTACAGTTATTTGCTGTGCACTGAGTCACAGTGAACCATGTGTGTGTGGGGAGCTGGTATAGTCAGAGCACTGAGTCACAGTTGAATGTGTGGGAGTTGTTTGTGTATGTGTGTATTTGCTGGTGTAGACTGTGCATTGAGTCACAGTGAGTAGTGCGGTGTGTGTGTGCTGTGATGGTGTGGACTGTGGTTTTATCCACTTTGACCTGAACAGCTGTGTGTGTTTGTGTGTTTGTGTGTGTGTGTGTGTGCTGGCACTAGATGACAATTGAGACAGAGTGGGCTGTGTGTCTGTGTGTGAGCTGGTATAGACTCTGTATTGAGTCACTGTGAGCTGTGTGTGTATGTGTGCGCTCATATAGGCTGTGCATTGAGTCACAGTGAGGTGTTTGTGTGTGTGTGTGCTGGTACAGGAAGCGTTTTCAGTCACAGTCTCGTGTGTGTGTGTGTGCATGTGAGTTTGTGTGCTGGTATGGGCTTTATTGTGCTGGTATGGGCTTTATTGACTCATGGGTGTGTGTGTGAGTGTGTGGTGATACAGACTGCATTGAGTCACAGTGCGCTGTGTGTGTGTGTGCTGGTATAGGCGATTTATTGAGTACCAGTGAGCCATGTGTGAGTGCGTGTTGGTGTGTGTGTGTGTGTACTGGTATAGGCTGTGCATTGAGTCACAGTGAGGCCTGCATCTGTGCATGTCTGTGTTTGTGTGTGTGTGTTTGCTGGTATAGGCTGAGCTTTGAATCACTCTGAGGTGTGTGTGCATGTGCTGGTAAAATTGTGCCTTGATTCACTGTGCCATGTGAGTGTGTGTGCACGCTGGTATAGGTTGTGCATTGAGTCAGAGTGGGAGGTGTGTGTGTCTGTGTGTTCTGGTATAGGCTGACAATTGAGGCACACTGAGATCTGTGTGCACATGTGTGTATATGTGTGCTGGTACAGCCTGCTCATTGAGTCATATTGAGTTTTGTGTGTGTGTGTGTGTGCAGGTAGAGGCAGCACATTGAGTCACAGTGAGGTGTATGTGTGTGATGTTATATGCTATGCACTGATTCATAGGGAGGTTTGTGTCTGTGTGTGTGCACTTTCTGGTATAGGATTTGCATTGAATCACACTGAGCTGTGTTTTTGAGTGTCAGTATATGTGCGTGTGTGGAGGTATGGGCTGTGGATTGACTCACAGTTTGCCGTATGTGCTTCTCTGTGTGTGTATGTCTGCTAGCATATCCTGTGCACTGAGTCACAGGGAGCCTTGTGTGTGTGTGTGTGTGTGTGTGTCCTGGTATAGAGTGTGCATTGATTCACAGTCAGCCATGTGTGTGTGTGTGTGAGTGCACTGGTATAGGATGTGCAGTGAGTCAGAGTGATGTGTGTGTGTGTCTGCGTGTTCTGATATAGGCTGACCATTGTGTAACATTGAGGGTGTGTGTGTGTGTGTGCTGGTATAGGCTGCATATTTTGTCACAGTGAAGTGTGTGTGTGTGTATGTGTAGGTACAGGCTGTGCATTGAGTCACAGTGTGGGGTGTGTGTGTGATGTTATATTCTGTGCACTAGGACACAGTGAGTCGTGTGTGTGTGCTGGTATAATCTGAACATTGAGTCACAGTGTGGTGTGGTGTGTGTGCCTTTGCTGGTATGGACTGTGCATAGAATCCCAGCCCTGTGTTAGTGTTTGTGTATTTGGTGCTGTAGAGTCTGCATGAGTCACAGTAAGATGTGTGTGTGTACTGCTATAGGCTGTACACTGAGCCATATTAAGGTGTGTTTCTGTGTGTGTGTGCGGGTATAGGCTATGCATTGACTCACATTGAGCCATGTGTTTGTATGTGCTACTATACACTGTTCATTGAGTCTCAGTGAGCCATTGTTGTGTGTGTCTGTTTACTTGTATGGGCTTGGCATTGAGTCTCAGCCAGGTGTTTGTGTGTGCCTGTGTGTCTGTGTGGTGGTATAAACTGCATTGAGTCACACGGCGGTGTGTGTGAGAGTGTGAGTGTGTGCAGGTACAGGCTGGTATTGAACCACAGTGAGGCGTGTGTGTGCGTGTGTGTTTGTGTGTGCTGCAATAGGCAGAGCATTGAGTCTCAGGTGTGTGTATGTGTGTGTGTATGCTGGTATGGTCTCTGCATTGATTCACTAAGGTGTGTTGTGTGTGTATGTACATGGAGCTGAAGACTGTACACTGATTCACACTGAGCTGTGTGTGTATGTGTGTGATGGTATGGGTTTGGCATTGAGTCACTGAGGTGTGTGTTTGTGTGTGTATACCTGGAACTACAGACTGTGCACTGATTCACAATGAGCCATGTGTGAATGTGTGTATGTGATAGTATAGGGTGTGCATAGAGTCACAAAGAGCCGTGCATATGTGTCTTTGCATGGGTGTTGTGGTATAGGGTCTTCATTGTGTCACAGTGACTGTGCGTGTGTGTGTGTGTGTGTGTTTGTGATGGTATAGTACATGCATTGAATCAGAGAGAGCCATGCATGTGTCTCTGTGTGTGTGTGCTGGCATAGGCATTACATTGAGTCACAGTGAGCCATGTGTTTGTATGTTGGTGTAGACTCTGCATTGAGTCACAGTAAACCTTGTGTGTGTGCCAGTACAGGTTGTGCATTGAGTCAGTGAGTCATATGTGTGTGTGTGTTTGTGTGTGTGTGTGCTTGTTTAGACAGTGCATTGAGTCCAATGAGCAGTGTATGTTTGTGTGTGTGTGTGTGTGCTGTTAGGTAATGTGCATTGAGTCACAGTAGCTCTGTGTGTGTTTTTGAATACCTCTGGGCTGGCATAGGCTGAGAATTGAGTCACAGTGTGGTGTGTGTGTGAGTGTTCATGTGTGTGCAAGTATAGGCTGGACATTGAAGCACAGTGAGCTGTGTGTGTTTGTGTGTGTGCTGATATAGGCTGCACATTCAGTTACAGTGAGCTGTGTGTGTATGTGAGTGTGCTTGTAGAAGCTGCACACTGGTTAACAGTGAGGTGTGTATGAGTGTGTGTGTGCTGTTACATACTGGGCATTCAGTCACAGTTTGCTGTGTGTGTGTGTGCATGCATGTGTGCTTTTATAGGCTGTGCCTTGATTCACATTGAACTGTGAGTGTGGGTGTGTGGATGTCTGCTGGTATACATTTTGCATTGTTTCACAATGAGCTGTGTGTGTGTGTGTGTGTGTTCTGGTATGAGATGTACATTGAGATACAGTGAGCCGTGCATGTGTGTGGCTGTGTGTGTGTGTGTGTGCTGCTAGAGGCTGGGCATTGTGTAACACTGAGCTATGTGTTTCTGTGTGTCACTCTATAGACTGTGCATTGAGTCTGTGTGTGTGCATGCATGTGTGCTGGTATAGGCTATGCATTGATTCACATTGAGTTAATGTGTGGTTGTGCATGTTGTGTGGCTATATGTTTTGCATTGATTCACTGTGAGCTGTGTGTGTGTGAGTGTGCATGTGTGTGAACATATAGGCTGGACATTGAGTCACAGTGAGGTGTGTGTGTGAGTTTGTGTTTATGTGCAGTGGTAAAAGCCACGCAATGAGAACCAGTGATGTTTGTGTCTGATAGTGTGTGTCTTTTCAGGTTTATGCTGGGCATTGAGTCACAGTGAGCCGTGTGTGTGTGTGCATGTGTGTGTTTGTGTGCTGGTATAGGCTGTGCATTGAGTCACAGTGAGGTGTGTGTGTCTGTTCAGGTGTACACTGGGCATTGAGTCTCAGCTTTGTATGTCTGTGTGTGTGTGCTGAGATAGGCTGTGCATTGAGTCACAGTGACATGTGTGTCAGTGTCTGTGTGAGTGTGTATTCAGACACAGTGAGGTTTGAGTGTGAGTGTGTGTGTGCTGTTAGAGACTGTGGATTGAGTATCAGTGAGCCATGTTTGTTTTTGTGTGTGTGCATGCATGTGTTCTGTTATAAGCTGTGCACTGAGTCACATTGCCGTATTTTTGTGTGTGTGTGTATGCCTGTTGATATAGGCTATGCATTGAGTCACAGTGCTCCGTTAGTGTCTGTGAGGGTTTGTTGGTATAAGCTGTGCACAGGGTCCCAGTGAGCCATCTGTGTGTGTCTGTGCAAATATGGACAGTGCATTGAGTCACAGTGAGTCATGTGTGTCTCTGGGTGTGTGTGTGTCCACATGTGCTGTGTTCGGTTGCGTGTTTTGTCACAGTAAGCCATGTGTGATTATGTGCTGGTATAGACTGTGAACTGAGTCACGGCCATGTGTGTGTGTGTGTGTGTGTGTGTGTATGCATGCAGACATAGGCTATGCATTGACTCATAGTGAGCTGTTTATGTGTTTGTGATGGTATAGGCTGTCAATTGATTCACAGTGAGCTGTTTGTGTGTGCATGTGCTGATATAGTTTGAGCATTGAGTCACAGTTTGGCTGTGAGTTTGTTTTGCCGGTACAAGATGTACACCGAGTTACAGTGAGCCGTAGGTGTCTGTGGCTTTGTGTGTATGTGTGTGCCTATATAGGTGGTGCAGTAAGTCACAGTGAGCTGTGAGTGTGGGTGTGATGCTAGTATAGACTGTGAACTGAGTCACAGAGAACCATGTGTGTGTGTGTGTGTGTGTGTTGTTTGCTTCAAGTTAATGTGCATTGAGTCACAGTGAGCTCTGTGTGTGTTTGTGAATACCTCTGGGCTGGTATAGGCTGAGCATTGAGTCACAGTGAGGTGTGTGTGTAAGTGTACGTGTGTGTGCAAGTATAGGCTGGGCATTGAATCACAGTGAGCTGTGTGTTTTCGTGTGTGTGCTGGTATAGGCTGCGCATTCAGTCACAGTGAGCCATGTGTATGTGTGAGTGCTCTTGTAGAGGCTGCACATTGAATCACAGTGAGGTGTGTGTGTGATTGTGTGTGTGTGTGCTGTTCCATTCTGTGCATTCTGTCACAGTTAGCCGTGTGTGTGTGCGCATTTGTGTGTGATTTTATAAGCTGTGCATTGATTCACATTGAACTGTGTGTGTGGGTGTGTGCTGGTGTATGCTTTGCATTTTTCACAGTCATCTGGGGGTATGTGTGTCTGTGTGTTGTGCTACAGGCTGAGCATTGTGTCACAGTGAAGTGTGTTTGTGGGAGTGTGCATGTGTCTGCATCTAAAGGCTGGCTATTAGTCACAGTGTGCCTTGTGTGTTTGTGTATGTTTCTGTACTGGTATAGGCTGTGCATTCATTCACAGTGAGGTGTGTTTGTGTGTCTGTCCTGGCGTAGGCTGGTTATTGGGTGACAGTGAGCCATGTGTGTGTGTGTGCTTGTAAAATCTGTGAACTGAGTCATGGCCATGTTTGTGTGTGTGAATGCTGGTATAGTTTATGCATTGACACATAGTGATACACGTGTGTGTTTCGTGATGGTATAAGCCATGCACTGAGTGTGAGTGAGCTGTTTTCATGTGTGCATGCTGGTATATTCTGAACTTTGAGTCACAGTGTGGTATGTGGCCGTGTATGTGTGTGTGTGTGTGTGTGTGTGTGTTCCGGTATAAGATGTACATTGAGATACAGTGAGCCGTGCATATGTGTGGCTGTGTGTGTGGGTGTGTGTGTGTGCTGCTGGAGGCTGCGCATTGTGTAACACGGAGCCATGGGTGTGTTGTGTGTTGGTGGGCTTTCATTGATTCAATGGGTGTGTGTGTCTGTGTTTGTTGTGCTAAAGACTGCATTGAGTCACAGTGAGTCGTGTGTGTGTGTGCTGGTATAGACGATTGATTGAGTCACGGTCAGCCATGTGTGTGTGCATGTTGGTATGTGTGTGTGTTCTTCTATAGGTTGTGCATTGAGTCACAGCGAACCCTGTATCTGTGCAGGTGTGTATGTGTGGTGCTGGTATAGGCTGTGCATTGAGTGACACTGAGGTGTGTGTGTATGCTTGTGTGTTTTGGTATACATTGTACATTGAATCACAGTGCTGTGTGTTTGTGTGCACGCTGGTATAGTCTGTGCATTGAGTCACAGTGATGTGTGTGTGTCTGCGTGTTCTGGTATAGGCTGACCATTGTGTCACACTGAGGTGTGTGTGTGTGTATGTGTAGGTACAGGCTGTGCATTGAGTCACAGTGTGGGGTGTGTGTGTGATGTTTTATGCTGTGCACTAGGACACAGTGAGCCATGTGTGTGTGCTGGTATAATCTGACCATTGAGTCACAGTGTGGTGTGGTGTGTGTGCCTTTGCTGGTATGGATTGTGCATTGAATCCCAGCCCTGTGTTAATGTTTGTGTATTTGGTGCTGTAGAGTCTGCATGAGTCACAGTAAGGTGTGTGTGTGTGCTGCTATAGGCTGAGAATTGAGTAACACCTAGGTGAGTGTATGTGTATGTGTATGCTGATAAGGGATTTGCATTGAATCAGTGAGCGGTGTGTGTGTGTGTGTGTGTACTGCTATAGGCTGTGCACTGAGCCACATTAAGGTGTGTTTCTGTGTATGTGTGTGTGGGTATAGGCTATGCATTGACTCACATTGAGCCATGTGTTTGTATGTGCTAGTATACACTGTTCATTGAGTCTCAGTGAACCATGGTTGTGTGTGTCTGTTTACTTGTATGGGCTTGGCATTGAGTCACAGTGAGGTGTGTGTGTGTGTCTGTGTGTCTGTGTGGTGGTATAAGCTGCATTGAGTCACACGGCGTGGTGTGTGAGAGTGTGTGTGTGTGCAGGTACAGGCTGGTATTGAATCACAGTGAGCTGTGTGTGTGTGTGTGTGTGTGTGCTGCAATAGGCAGAGCATTGAGTCTCAGGTGTGTGTATGTGTGTGTGTATGTTGGTATGGTCTCTGCATTAATTCACTAAGGTGTGTTGTGTGTGTATGTACATGGAGCTGAAGACCGTATACTGATTCACAGTGAGCTGTGTGTGTATGTGTGTGTGTGTGTGATGGTATGGGCTTTTCATTGAATCACTGAGGTGTGTGTCTGTGTGTGTATACCTGGAACTACAGACTGTGCACTGATTCACAACGAGCCATGTGTGAATGTGTGTAGGTGATAGTATAGGGTGTGCATAGAGTCACAAAGAGCCGTGCATATGTGTCTTTGCATGGGTGTTGTGGTATAGGCTGTGTACTGTGGCACAGTGACTGTGCATGTGTGTGTTTTTGTGTTTGTGATGGTATAGTGCGTGCATTGAATAAGAGAGAGCCATGCATGTGTCTCTCTGTGTGTGTGCTGGCATAGGCATTACATTGCGTCACAGTGAGCCATGTGTTTGTATGTTGGTCTAGACTCTGCCTTGAGTCACAGTAAGCCTTGTGTGTGTGCCAGTACAGGCTATGCATTGAGTCAGTGAGTCATATATGTGTGTGTGTGTGTGTGTATGTGCTGGTATGTGCAGTGCATTGAGTCCAAGAGAGCCGTGTATGTTTGTGTGTGTGTGTGTGCTGCTATAGGTGGTTCCCTGAGTCACAGTCAGTTATGTGTGAGTGTGTGTTTGTGTGTTCTTGTATAGGCTGTGCATTGATCCACAGTGAGCCATGTGTGTATGCTGGTATAGGAGGTGCATTGAGTCACAGTGATGGTTGTGTTTGTGTGTGTGTGTGCTGCAGTAGGCTGTGAATTGAGTCACAGAAGGTGGGTCTTTGTGTGTGTATGTGCAAGTACAGGCTGCGGTTTGAGTCAGAGAGATGGGTGTCTCTGTGTGGTGTAATAGGCTGTGCATTGAATCACAGCAAGCCGTATTTTTGTGTGTATGTGTATTTTTGTATGTGTGTGTGTGTGATGGTACAGGCTGAACACTGAGTCACTGAGGTGTTCATGTGTGTATGTGGTGCTACAGACTGTTCTTTAGGTCAAACTGAGCCATATGTGTGTGTATGTTTTTGTGTGTGTACAGTTATTGGCTCTGCATTGAGTCATGGTGAACCATGTGTGTGTGGGGAGCTGGTATAGTCACAGCACTGAGTCACAGTTAAATGTGTAGGAGATGTGTGTGTATGTGTGTGTGTGTATTTGCTGGTGTATACTGTGCATTGAGTCACAGTTAGTAGTGCAGTGTGTGTGTGTCTGTGATGGTGTGGACTGTGTTTTTATCCACTTTGACATGAACGAGTGTGTGTGTGTGTATCTGTGTGTGTGTGTGTGTGTGTGCTAGCACTGAATGACCATTGAGACAGAGTGGGCTCTGTGTGTGTCTGTGTGTGTGCTGGTATAGACTCTGTATTGATTCACTGTGAGCTGTGTGTTTAAGTGTTTGCTCGTATAGGCAGTGCATTGAGTCTCACTGAGGTGTTTCTGTGTGTGTGTGCTGGTACAGAAAGCTTTTCCAGTCACAGACAGGTGTGTGTGTGTGCTGCAGTAGACTGTGAATTGAGTAGCAGAAGGTGGTTCTTTGTGTGTGTATGTGCAGGTACAGGCTGCGGTTTGAGTCAGAGAGATGGGTGTCTCTGTGTGGTGTAATAGGCTGTGCATTGAATCACAGTGAGCCGTGTGTGTGTGCGCGTGTGTGCTGGAATAGGCAGAGCATTGAGTCTCAGGTGTGTGTATGTGTGTGTGTATGCTGGTATGGTCTCTGCATTGATTCACTAAGGTGTGTTGTGTGTGTATGTACATGGAGCTGAACACTGTACACTGATTCACAGTGAGCTGTGTGTGTATGTGTGTGTGTGTGTGATGGTATGGGCTTTGCATTGAGTCACTGAGGGGTGTGTCTGTGTGTGTACAACTGGAACTACAGACTGTGCACTGATTCACAATGAGCCATGTGTGAATGTGTGTATGTGATAGTATAGGGTGTGCATAGACTCACAAAGAGCCGTGCATATGTGTCTTTGCATAGGTGTTGTGGTATAGGCTGTGCATTGTGTCACAGTGACTGTCCGTGTGTGTGTGTGTGTGTTTGTGATGGTATAGTACGTGCATTGAATCAGAGAGAGCCATGCATGTGTCTCTGTGTGTGTGTGTTGGCATAGGCATTACATTGAGTCACAGTGAGCTATGTGTTTGTATGCTGGTGTAGACTCTGCATTGAGTCACAGTAAGCCTTTTGTGTGTGCCAGTACAGGCTGTGCATTGAGTCAGTGAGTCATATGTGTGTGTGCGTGTGTGTGTGTGTGCTGGTATAGACAGTGCATTGAGTCCAATGAGCCGTGTATGTTTGTGTGTGAGTGTGCGTGCTGCTATAGGTGGTTCACTGAGTCACAGTCAGATATGTGTGAGTGAGTGTTTGTGTGTTCTTGTATAGGTTGTGTATTGATTCACAGTGAGCCCTGTGTGTATGGTGGTATAGGCGGTGCATTGAATCACAGTGATGGTTGTTTTTCTGTGTGTATGCTGCAGTAGGCTGTGAATTGAGTCACAGAAGGTGGGACTTTGTGTGTGTATGTGCAGGTACAAGCTGCAGTTCGAGTCACAGTGATGGGTGTCTCTGTGTGGTGTTATAGGCTGTGTATTGAATCACAGCGAGCCGTATTAGTGTGTGTATGTGTATTTGTGTATGCGTGTGTGTGTGTGATGGTACAGGCTGAACATTGAGTCACTGAGGTGTGCATGTGTGTATGTGGTGCTACAGACTGTTCGTTAGGTCAAACTGAGCCATATCTGTGTGTAGGTGTGTGTGTGTACAGTTATTTGCTGTGCACTGAGTCACAGTGAACCATGTGTGTGTGGGGAGCTGGTATAGTCAGAGCACTGAGTCACAGTTGAATGTGTGGGAGTTGTTTGTGTATGTGTGTATTTGCTGGTGTAGACTGTGCATTGAGTCACAGTGAGTAGTGCGGTGTGTGTGTGCTGTGATGGTGTGGACTGTGGTTTTATCCACTTTGACCTGAACAGCTGTGTGTGTTTGTGTGTTTGTGTGTGTGTGTGTGTGCTGGCACTAGATGACAATTGAGACAGAGTGGGCTGTGTGTCTGTGTGTGAGCTGGTATAGACTCTGTATTGAGTCACTGTGAGCTGTGTGTGTATGTGTGCGCTCATATAGGCTGTGCATTGAGTCACAGTGAGGTGTTTGTGTGTGTGTGTGCTGGTACAGGAAGCGTTTTCAGTCACAGTCTCGTGTGTGTGTGTGTGCATGTGAGTTTGTGTGCTGGTATGGGCTTTATTGTGCTGGTATGGGCTTTATTGACTCATGGGTGTGTGTGTGAGTGTGTGGTGATACAGACTGCATTGAGTCACAGTGCGCTGTGTGTGTGTGTGCTGGTATAGGCGATTTATTGAGTACCAGTGAGCCATGTGTGAGTGCGTGTTGGTGTGTGTGTGTGTGTACTGGTATAGGCTGTGCATTGAGTCACAGTGAGGCCTGCATCTGTGCATGTCTGTGTTTGTGTGTGTGTGTTTGCTGGTATAGGCTGAGCTTTGAATCACTCTGAGGTGTGTGTGCATGTGCTGGTAAAATTGTGCCTTGATTCACTGTGCCATGTGAGTGTGTGTGCACGCTGGTATAGGTTGTGCATTGAGTCAGAGTGGGAGGTGTGTGTGTCTGTGTGTTCTGGTATAGGCTGACAATTGAGGCACACTGAGATCTGTGTGCACATGTGTGTATATGTGTGCTGGTACAGCCTGCTCATTGAGTCATATTGAGTTTTGTGTGTGTGTGTGTGTGCAGGTAGAGGCAGCACATTGAGTCACAGTGAGGTGTATGTGTGTGATGTTATATGCTATGCACTGATTCATAGGGAGGTTTGTGTCTGTGTGTGTGCACTTTCTGGTATAGGATTTGCATTGAATCACACTGAGCTGTGTTTTTGAGTGTCAGTATATGTGCGTGTGTGGAGGTATGGGCTGTGGATTGACTCACAGTTTGCCGTATGTGCTTCTCTGTGTGTGTATGTCTGCTAGCATATCCTGTGCACTGAGTCACAGGGAGCCTTGTGTGTGTGTGTGTGTGTGTGTGTGTCCTGGTATAGAGTGTGCATTGATTCACAGTCAGCCATGTGTGTGTGTGTGTGAGTGCACTGGTATAGGATGTGCAGTGAGTCAGAGTGATGTGTGTGTGTGTCTGCGTGTTCTGATATAGGCTGACCATTGTGTAACATTGAGGGTGTGTGTGTGTGTGTGCTGGTATAGGCTGCATATTTTGTCACAGTGAAGTGTGTGTGTGTGTATGTGTAGGTACAGGCTGTGCATTGAGTCACAGTGTGGGGTGTGTGTGTGATGTTATATTCTGTGCACTAGGACACAGTGAGTCGTGTGTGTGTGCTGGTATAATCTGAACATTGAGTCACAGTGTGGTGTGGTGTGTGTGCCTTTGCTGGTATGGACTGTGCATAGAATCCCAGCCCTGTGTTAGTGTTTGTGTATTTGGTGCTGTAGAGTCTGCATGAGTCACAGTAAGATGTGTGTGTGTACTGCTATAGGCTGTACACTGAGCCATATTAAGGTGTGTTTCTGTGTGTGTGTGCGGGTATAGGCTATGCATTGACTCACATTGAGCCATGTGTTTGTATGTGCTACTATACACTGTTCATTGAGTCTCAGTGAGCCATTGTTGTGTGTGTCTGTTTACTTGTATGGGCTTGGCATTGAGTCTCAGCCAGGTGTTTGTGTGTGCCTGTGTGTCTGTGTGGTGGTATAAGCTGCATTGAGTCACACGGCGTGGTGTGTGAGAGTGTGTGTGTGTGCAGGTACAGGCTGGTATTGAATCACAGTGAGCTGTGTGTGTGTGTGTGTGTGTGTGCTGCAATAGGCAGAGCATTGAGTCTCAGGTGTGTGTATGTGTGTGTGTATGTTGGTATGGTCTCTGCATTAATTCACTAAGGTGTGTTGTGTGTGTATGTACATGGAGCTGAAGACCGTATACTGATTCACAGTGAGCTGTGTGTGTATGTGTGTGTGTGTGTGATGGTATGGGCTTTTCATTGAATCACTGAGGTGTGTGTCTGTGTGTGTATACCTGGAACTACAGACTGTGCACTGATTCACAACGAGCCATGTGTGAATGTGTGTAGGTGATAGTATAGGGTGTGCATAGAGTCACAAAGAGCCGTGCATATGTGTCTTTGCATGGGTGTTGTGGTATAGGCTGTGTACTGTGGCACAGTGACTGTGCATGTGTGTGTTTTTGTGTTTGTGATGGTATAGTGCGTGCATTGAATAAGAGAGAGCCATGCATGTGTCTCTCTGTGTGTGTGCTGGCATAGGCATTACATTGCGTCACAGTGAGCCATGTGTTTGTATGTTGGTCTAGACTCTGCCTTGAGTCACAGTAAGCCTTGTGTGTGTGCCAGTACAGGCTATGCATTGAGTCAGTGAGTCATATATGTGTGTGTGTGTGTGTGTGTGTGCTGGTATGTGCAGTGCATTGAGTCCAAGAGAGCCGTGTATGTTTGTGTGTGTGTGTGTGCTGCTATAGGTGGTTCCCTGAGTCACAGTCAGTTATGTGTGAGTGTGTGTTTGTGTGTTCTTGTATAGGCTGTGCATTGATCCACAGTGAGCCATGTGTGTATGCTGGTATAGGAGGTGCATTGAGTCACAGTGATGGTTGTGTTTGTGTGTGTGTGTGCTGCAGTAGGCTGTGAATTGAGTCACAGAAGGTGGGTCTTTGTGTGTGTATGTGCAAGTACAGGCTGCGGTTTGAGTCAGAGAGATGGGTGTCTCTGTGTGGTGTAATAGGCTGTGCATTGAATCACAGCAAGCCGTATTTTTGTGTGTATGTGTATTTTTGTATGTGTGTGTGTGTGATGGTACAGGCTGAACACTGAGTCACTGAGGTGTTCATGTGTGTATGTGGTGCTACAGACTGTTCTTTAGGTCAAACTGAGCCATATGTGTGTGTATGTTTTTGTGTGTGTACAGTTATTGGCTCTGCATTGAGTCATGGTGAACCATGTGTGTGTGGGGAGCTGGTATAGTCACAGCACTGAGTCACAGTTAAATGTGTAGGAGATGTGTGTGTATGTGTGTGTGTGTATTTGCTGGTGTATACTGTGCATTGAGTCACAGTTAGTAGTGCAGTGTGTGTGTGTCTGTGATGGTGTGGACTGTGTTTTTATCCACTTTGACATGAACGAGTGTGTGTGTGTGTATCTGTGTGTGTGTGTGTGTGTGTGCTAGCACTGAATGACCATTGAGACAGAGTGGGCTCTGTGTGTGTCTGTGTGTGTGCTGGTATAGACTCTGTATTGATTCACTGTGAGCTGTGTGTTTAAGTGTTTGCTCGTATAGGCAGTGCATTGAGTCTCACTGAGGTGTTTCTGTGTGTGTGTGCTGGTACAGAAAGCTTTTCCAGTCACAGACAGGTGTGTGTGTGTGCTGCAGTAGACTGTGAATTGAGTAGCAGAAGGTGGGTCTTTGTGTGTGTATGTGCAGGTACAGGCTGCGGTTTGAGTCAGAGAGATGGGTGTCTCTGTGTGGTGTAATAGGCTGTGCATTGAATCACAGTGAGCCGTGTGTGTGTGCGCGTGTGTGCTGGAATAGGCAGAGCATTGAGTCTCAGGTGTGTGTATGTGTGTGTGTATGCTGGTATGGTCTCTGCATTGATTCACTAAGGTGTGTTGTGTGTGTATGTACATGGAGCTGAACACTGTACACTGATTCACAGTGAGCTGTGTGTGTATGTGTGTGTGTGTGTGATGGTATGGGCTTTGCATTGAGTCACTGAGGGGTGTGTCTGTGTGTGTACAACTGGAACTACAGACTGTGCACTGATTCACAATGAGCCATGTGTGAATGTGTGTATGTGATAGTATAGGGTGTGCATAGACTCACAAAGAGCCGTGCATATGTGTCTTTGCATAGGTGTTGTGGTATAGGCTGTGCATTGTGTCACAGTGACTGTCCGTGTGTGTGTGTGTGTGTTTGTGATGGTATAGTACGTGCATTGAATCAGAGAGAGCCATGCATGTGTCTCTGTGTGTGTGTGTTGGCATAGGCATTACATTGAGTCACAGTGAGCTATGTGTTTGTATGCTGGTGTAGACTCTGCATTGAGTCACAGTAAGCCTTGTGTGTGTGCCAGTACAGGCTGTGCATTGAGTCAGTGAGTCATATGTGTGTGTGCGTGTGTGTGTGTGTGCTGGTATAGACAGTGCATTGAGTCCAATGAGCCGTGTATGTTTGTGTGTGAGTGTGCGTGCTGCTATAGGTGGTTCACTGAGTCACAGTCAGATATGTGTGAGTGAGTGTTTGTGTGTTCTTGTATAGGTTGTGTATTGATTCACAGTGAGCCCTGTGTGTATGGTGGTATAGGCGGTGCATTGAATCACAGTGATGGTTGTTTTTCTGTGTGTATGCTGCAGTAGGCTGTGAATTGAGTCACAGAAGGTGGGACTTTGTGTGTGTATGTGCAGGTACAAGCTGCAGTTCGAGTCACAGTGATGGGTGTCTCTGTGTGGTGTTATAGGCTGTGTATTGAATCACAGCGAGCCGTATTAGTGTGTGTATGTGTATTTGTGTATGCGTGTGTGTGTGTGATGGTACAGGCTGAACATTGAGTCACTGAGGTGTGCATGTGTGTATGTGGTGCTACAGACTGTTCGTTAGGTCAAACTGAGCCATATCTGTGTGTAGGTGTGTGTGTGTACAGTTATTTGCTGTGCACTGAGTCACAGTGAACCATGTGTGTGTGGGGAGCTGGTATAGTCAGAGCACTGAGTCACAGTTGAATGTGTGGGAGTTGTTTGTGTATGTGTGTATTTGCTGGTGTAGACTGTGCATTGAGTCACAGTGAGTAGTGCGGTGTGTGTGTGCTGTGATGGTGTGGACTGTGGTTTTATCCACTTTGACCTGAACAGCTGTGTGTGTTTGTGTGTTTGTGTGTGTGTGTGTGTGCTGGCACTAGATGACAATTGAGACAGAGTGGGCTGTGTGTCTGTGTGTGAGCTGGTATAGACTCTGTATTGAGTCACTGTGAGCTGTGTGTGTATGTGTGCGCTCATATAGGCTGTGCATTGAGTCACAGTGAGGTGTTTGTGTGTGTGTGTGCTGGTACAGGAAGCGTTTTCAGTCACAGTCTCGTGTGTGTGTGTGTGCATGTGAGTTTGTGTGCTGGTATGGGCTTTATTGTGCTGGTATGGGCTTTATTGACTCATGGGTGTGTGTGTGAGTGTGTGGTGATACAGACTGCATTGAGTCACAGTGCGCTGTGTGTGTGTGTGCTGGTATAGGCGATTTATTGAGTACCAGTGAGCCATGTGTGAGTGCGTGTTGGTGTGTGTGTGTGTGTACTGGTATAGGCTGTGCATTGAGTCACAGTGAGGCCTGCATCTGTGCATGTCTGTGTTTGTGTGTGTGTGTTTGCTGGTATAGGCTGAGCTTTGAATCACTCTGAGGTGTGTGTGCATGTGCTGGTAAAATTGTGCCTTGATTCACTGTGCCATGTGAGTGTGTGTGCACGCTGGTATAGGTTGTGCATTGAGTCAGAGTGGGAGGTGTGTGTGTCTGTGTGTTCTGGTATAGGCTGACAATTGAGGCACACTGAGATCTGTGTGCACATGTGTGTATATGTGTGCTGGTACAGCCTGCTCATTGAGTCATATTGAGTTTTGTGTGTGTGTGTGTGTGCAGGTAGAGGCAGCACATTGAGTCACAGTGAGGTGTATGTGTGTGATGTTATATGCTATGCACTGATTCATAGGGAGGTTTGTGTCTGTGTGTGTGCACTTTCTGGTATAGGATTTGCATTGAATCACACTGAGCTGTGTTTTTGAGTGTCAGTATATGTGCGTGTGTGGAGGTATGGGCTGTGGATTGACTCACAGTTTGCCGTATGTGCTTCTCTGTGTGTGTATGTCTGCTAGCATATCCTGTGCACTGAGTCACAGGGAGCCTTGTGTGTGTGTGTGTGTGTGTGTGTCCTGGTATAGAGTGTGCATTGATTCACAGTCAGCCATGTGTGTGTGTGTGTGAGTGCACTGGTATAGGATGTGCAGTGAGTCAGAGTGATGTGTGTGTGTGTCTGCGTGTTCTGATATAGGCTGACCATTGTGTAACATTGAGGGTGTGTGTGTGTGTGTGCTGGTATAGGCTGCATATTTTGTCACAGTGAAGTGTGTGTGTGTGTATGTGTAGGTACAGGCTGTGCATTGAGTCACAGTGTGGGGTGTGTGTGTGATGTTATATTCTGTGCACTAGGACACAGTGAGTCGTGTGTGTGTGCTGGTATAATCTGAACATTGAGTCACAGTGTGGTGTGGTGTGTGTGCCTTTGCTGGTATGGACTGTGCATAGAATCCCAGCCCTGTGTTAGTGTTTGTGTATTTGGTGCTGTAGAGTCTGCATGAGTCACAGTAAGATGTGTGTGTGTACTGCTATAGGCTGTACACTGAGCCATATTAAGGTGTGTTTCTGTGTGTGTGTGCGGGTATAGGCTATGCATTGACTCACATTGAGCCATGTGTTTGTATGTGCTACTATACACTGTTCATTGAGTCTCAGTGAGCCATTGTTGTGTGTGTCTGTTTACTTGTATGGGCTTGGCATTGAGTCTCAGCCAGGTGTTTGTGTGTGCCTGTGTGTCTGTGTGGTGGTATAAACTGCATTGAGTCACACGGCGGTGTGTGTGAGAGTGTGAGTGTGTGCAGGTACAGGCTGGTATTGAACCACAGTGAGGCGTGTGTGTGCGTGTGTGTTTGTGTGTGCTGCAATAGGCAGAGCATTGAGTCTCAGGTGTGTGTATGTGTGTGTGTATGCTGGTATGGTCTCTGCATTGATTCACTAAGGTGTGTTGTGTGTGTATGTACATGGAGCTGAAGACTGTACACTGATTCACACTGAGCTGTGTGTGTATGTGTGTGATGGTATGGGTTTGGCATTGAGTCACTGAGGTGTGTGTTTGTGTGTGTATACCTGGAACTACAGACTGTGCACTGATTCACAATGAGCCATGTGTGAATGTGTGTATGTGATAGTATAGGGTGTGCATAGAGTCACAAAGAGCCGTGCATATGTGTCTTTGCATGGGTGTTGTGGTATAGGGTCTTCATTGTGTCACAGTGACTGTGCGTGTGTGTGTGTGTGTGTTTGTGATGGTATAGTACATGCATTGAATCAGAGAGAGCCATGCATGTGTCTCTGTGTGTGTGTGCTGGCATAGGCATTACATTGAGTCACAGTGAGCCATGTGTTTGTATGTTGGTGTAGACTCTGCATTGAGTCACAGTAAACCTTGTGTGTGTGCCAGTACAGGTTGTGCATTGAGTCAGTGAGTCATATGTGTGTGTGTGTTTGTGTGTGTGTGTGCTTGTTTAGACAGTGCATTGAGTCCAATGAGCAGTGTATGTTTGTGTGTGTGTGTGTGTGCTGTTAGGTAATGTGCATTGAGTCACAGTAGCTCTGTGTGTGTTTTTGAATACCTCTGGGCTGGCATAGGCTGAGAATTGAGTCACAGTGTGGTGTGTGTGTGAGTGTTCATGTGTGTGCAAGTATAGGCTGGACATTGAAGCACAGTGAGCTGTGTGTGTTTGTGTGTGTGCTGATATAGGCTGCACATTCAGTTACAGTGAGCTGTGTGTGTATGTGAGTGTGCTTGTAGAAGCTGCACACTGGTTAACAGTGAGGTGTGTATGAGTGTGTGTGTGCTGTTACATACTGGGCATTCAGTCACAGTTTGCTGTGTGTGTGTGTGCATGCATGTGTGCTTTTATAGGCTGTGCCTTGATTCACATTGAACTGTGAGTGTGGGTGTGTGGATGTCTGCTGGTATACATTTTGCATTGTTTCACAATGAGCTGTGTGTGTGTGTGTGTGTGTTCTGGTATGAGATGTACATTGAGATACAGTGAGCCGTGCATGTGTGTGGCTGTGTGTGTGTGTGTGTGCTGCTAGAGGCTGGGCATTGTGTAACACTGAGCTATGTGTTTCTGTGTGTCACTCTATAGACTGTGCATTGAGTCTGTGTGTGTGCATGCATGTGTGCTGGTATAGGCTATGCATTGATTCACATTGAGTTAATGTGTGGTTGTGCATGTTGTGTGGCTATATGTTTTGCATTGATTCACTGTGAGCTGTGTGTGTGTGAGTGTGCATGTGTGTGAACATATAGGCTGGACATTGAGTCACAGTGAGGTGTGTGTGTGAGTTTGTGTTTATGTGCAGTGGTAAAAGCCACGCAATGAGAACCAGTGATGTTTGTGTCTGATAGTGTGTGTCTTTTCAGGTTTATGCTGGGCATTGAGTCACAGTGAGCCGTGTGTGTGTGTGCATGTGTGTGTTTGTGTGCTGGTATAGGCTGTGCATTGAGTCACAGTGAGGTGTGTGTGTCTGTTCAGGTGTACACTGGGCATTGAGTCTCAGCTTTGTATGTCTGTGTGTGTGTGCTGAGATAGGCTGTGCATTGAGTCACAGTGACATGTGTGTCAGTGTCTGTGTGAGTGTGTATTCAGACACAGTGAGGTTTGAGTGTGAGTGTGTGTGTGCTGTTAGAGACTGTGGATTGAGTATCAGTGAGCCATGTTTGTTTTTGTGTGTGTGCATGCATGTGTTCTGTTATAAGCTGTGCACTGAGTCACATTGCCGTATTTTTGTGTGTGTGTGTATGCCTGTTGATATAGGCTATGCATTGAGTCACAGTGCTCCGTTAGTGTCTGTGAGGGTTTGTTGGTATAAGCTGTGCACAGGGTCCCAGTGAGCCATCTGTGTGTGTCTGTGCAAATATGGACAGTGCATTGAGTCACAGTGAGTCATGTGTGTCTCTGGGTGTGTGTGTGTCCACATGTGCTGTGTTCGGTTGCGTGTTTTGTCACAGTAAGCCATGTGTGATTATGTGCTGGTATAGACTGTGAACTGAGTCACGGCCATGTGTGTGTGTGTGTGTGTGTGTGTGTATGCATGCAGACATAGGCTATGCATTGACTCATAGTGAGCTGTTTATGTGTTTGTGATGGTATAGGCTGTCAATTGATTCACAGTGAGCTGTTTGTGTGTGCATGTGCTGATATAGTTTGAGCATTGAGTCACAGTTTGGCTGTGAGTTTGTTTTGCCGGTACAAGATGTACACCGAGTTACAGTGAGCCGTAGGTGTCTGTGGCTTTGTGTGTATGTGTGTGCCTATATAGGTGGTGCAGTAAGTCACAGTGAGCTGTGAGTGTGGGTGTGATGCTAGTATAGACTGTGAACTGAGTCACAGAGAACCATGTGTGTGTGTGTGTGTGTGTGTTGTTTGCTTCAAGTTAATGTGCATTGAGTCACAGTGAGCTCTGTGTGTGTTTGTGAATACCTCTGGGCTGGTATAGGCTGAGCATTGAGTCACAGTGAGGTGTGTGTGTAAGTGTACGTGTGTGTGCAAGTATAGGCTGGGCATTGAATCACAGTGAGCTGTGTGTTTTCGTGTGTGTGCTGGTATAGGCTGCGCATTCAGTCACAGTGAGCCATGTGTATGTGTGAGTGCTCTTGTAGAGGCTGCACATTGAATCACAGTGAGGTGTGTGTGTGATTGTGTGTGTGTGTGCTGTTCCATTCTGTGCATTCTGTCACAGTTAGCCGTGTGTGTGTGCGCATTTGTGTGTGATTTTATAAGCTGTGCATTGATTCACATTGAACTGTGTGTGTGGGTGTGTGCTGGTGTATGCTTTGCATTTTTCACAGTCATCTGGGGGTATGTGTGTCTGTGTGTTGTGCTACAGGCTGAGCATTGTGTCACAGTGAAGTGTGTTTGTGGGAGTGTGCATGTGTCTGCATCTAAAGGCTGGCTATTAGTCACAGTGTGCCTTGTGTGTTTGTGTATGTTTCTGTACTGGTATAGGCTGTGCATTCATTCACAGTGAGGTGTGTTTGTGTGTCTGTCCTGGCGTAGGCTGGTTATTGGGTGACAGTGAGCCATGTGTGTGTGTGTGCTTGTAAAATCTGTGAACTGAGTCATGGCCATGTTTGTGTGTGTGAATGCTGGTATAGTTTATGCATTGACACATAGTGATACACGTGTGTGTTTCGTGATGGTATAAGCCATGCACTGAGTGTGAGTGAGCTGTTTTCATGTGTGCATGCTGGTATATTCTGAACTTTGAGTCACAGTGTGGTATGTGGCCGTGTATGTGTGTGTGTGTGTGTGTGTGTGTGTTCCGGTATAAGATGTACATTGAGATACAGTGAGCCGTGCATATGTGTGGCTGTGTGTGTGGGTGTGTGTGTGTGCTGCTGGAGGCTGCGCATTGTGTAACACGGAGCCATGGGTGTGTTGTGTGTTGGTGGGCTTTCATTGATTCAATGGGTGTGTGTGTCTGTGTTTGTTGTGCTAAAGACTGCATTGAGTCACAGTGAGTCGTGTGTGTGTGTGCTGGTATAGACGATTGATTGAGTCACGGTCAGCCATGTGTGTGTGCATGTTGGTATGTGTGTGTGTTCTTCTATAGGTTGTGCATTGAGTCACAGCGAACCCTGTATCTGTGCAGGTGTGTATGTGTGGTGCTGGTATAGGCTGTGCATTGAGTGACACTGAGGTGTGTGTGTATGCTTGTGTGTTTTGGTATACATTGTACATTGAATCACAGTGCTGTGTGTTTGTGTGCACGCTGGTATAGTCTGTGCATTGAGTCACAGTGATGTGTGTGTGTCTGCGTGTTCTGGTATAGGCTGACCATTGTGTCACACTGAGGTGTGTGTGTGTGTATGTGTAGGTACAGGCTGTGCATTGAGTCACAGTGTGGGGTGTGTGTGTGATGTTTTATGCTGTGCACTAGGACACAGTGAGCCATGTGTGTGTGCTGGTATAATCTGACCATTGAGTCACAGTGTGGTGTGGTGTGTGTGCCTTTGCTGGTATGGATTGTGCATTGAATCCCAGCCCTGTGTTAATGTTTGTGTATTTGGTGCTGTAGAGTCTGCATGAGTCACAGTAAGGTGTGTGTGTGTGCTGCTATAGGCTGAGAATTGAGTAACACCTAGGTGAGTGTATGTGTATGTGTATGCTGATAAGGGATTTGCATTGAATCAGTGAGCGGTGTGTGTGTGTGTGTGTGTACTGCTATAGGCTGTGCACTGAGCCACATTAAGGTGTGTTTCTGTGTATGTGTGTGTGGGTATAGGCTATGCATTGACTCACATTGAGCCATGTGTTTGTATGTGCTAGTATACACTGTTCATTGAGTCTCAGTGAACCATGGTTGTGTGTGTCTGTTTACTTGTATGGGCTTGGCATTGAGTCACAGTGAGGTGTGTGTGTGTGTCTGTGTGTCTGTGTGGTGGTATAAGCTGCATTGAGTCACACGGCGTGGTGTGTGAGAGTGTGTGTGTGTGCAGGTACAGGCTGGTATTGAATCACAGTGAGCTGTGTGTGTGTGTGTGTGTGTGTGCTGCAATAGGCAGAGCATTGAGTCTCAGGTGTGTGTATGTGTGTGTGTATGTTGGTATGGTCTCTGCATTAATTCACTAAGGTGTGTTGTGTGTGTATGTACATGGAGCTGAAGACCGTATACTGATTCACAGTGAGCTGTGTGTGTATGTGTGTGTGTGTGTGATGGTATGGGCTTTTCATTGAATCACTGAGGTGTGTGTCTGTGTGTGTATACCTGGAACTACAGACTGTGCACTGATTCACAACGAGCCATGTGTGAATGTGTGTAGGTGATAGTATAGGGTGTGCATAGAGTCACAAAGAGCCGTGCATATGTGTCTTTGCATGGGTGTTGTGGTATAGGCTGTGTACTGTGGCACAGTGACTGTGCATGTGTGTGTTTTTGTGTTTGTGATGGTATAGTGCGTGCATTGAATAAGAGAGAGCCATGCATGTGTCTCTCTGTGTGTGTGCTGGCATAGGCATTACATTGCGTCACAGTGAGCCATGTGTTTGTATGTTGGTCTAGACTCTGCCTTGAGTCACAGTAAGCCTTGTGTGTGTGCCAGTACAGGCTATGCATTGAGTCAGTGAGTCATATATGTGTGTGTGTGTGTGTGTGTGTGCTGGTATGTGCAGTGCATTGAGTCCAAGAGAGCCGTGTATGTTTGTGTGTGTGTGTGTGCTGCTATAGGTGGTTCCCTGAGTCACAGTCAGTTATGTGTGAGTGTGTGTTTGTGTGTTCTTGTATAGGCTGTGCATTGATCCACAGTGAGCCATGTGTGTATGCTGGTATAGGAGGTGCATTGAGTCACAGTGATGGTTGTGTTTGTGTGTGTGTGTGCTGCAGTAGGCTGTGAATTGAGTCACAGAAGGTGGGTCTTTGTGTGTGTATGTGCAAGTACAGGCTGCGGTTTGAGTCAGAGAGATGGGTGTCTCTGTGTGGTGTAATAGGCTGTGCATTGAATCACAGCAAGCCGTATTTTTGTGTGTATGTGTATTTTTGTATGTGTGTGTGTGTGATGGTACAGGCTGAACACTGAGTCACTGAGGTGTTCATGTGTGTATGTGGTGCTACAGACTGTTCTTTAGGTCAAACTGAGCCATATGTGTGTGTATGTTTTTGTGTGTGTACAGTTATTGGCTCTGCATTGAGTCATGGTGAACCATGTGTGTGTGGGGAGCTGGTATAGTCACAGCACTGAGTCACAGTTAAATGTGTAGGAGATGTGTGTGTATGTGTGTGTGTGTATTTGCTGGTGTATACTGTGCATTAAGTCACAGTTAGTAGTGCAGTGTGTGTGTGTCTGTGATGGTGTGGACTGTGTTTTTATCCACTTTGACATGAACGAGTGTGTGTGTGTGTATCTGTGTGTGTGTGTGTGTGTGTGTGCTAGCACTGAATGACCATTGAGACAGAGTGGGCTCTGTGTGTGTCTGTGTGTGTGCTGGTATAGACTCTGTATTGATTCACTGTGAGCTGTGTGTTTAAGTGTTTGCTCGTATAGGCAGTGCATTGAGTCTCACTGAGGTGTTTCTCTGTGTGTGTGCTGGTACAGAAAGCTTTTCCAGTCACAGACAGGTGTGTGTGTGTGCTGCAGTAGACTGTGAATTGAGTAGCAGAAGGTGGGTCTTTGTGTGTGTATGTGCAGGTACAGGCTGCGGTTTGAGTTAGAGTGATGGGTGTCTCTGTGTGGTGTTATAGGCTGTGCATTGAATCACAGTGAGCCGTGTGTGTGTGTGCGTGTGTGCTGGAATAGGCAGAGCATTGAGTCTCAGGTGTGTGTATGTGTGTGTGTATGCTGGTATGGTCTCTGCATTGATTCACTAAGGTGTGTTGTGTGTGTATGTACATGGAGCTGAACACTGTACACTGATTCACAGTGAGCTGTCTGTGTATGTGTGTGTGTGTGTGATGGTATGGGCTTTGCATTGAGTCACTGAGGGGTGTGTCTGTGTGTGTACAACTGGAACTACAGACTGTGCACTGATTCACAATGAGCCATGTGTGAATGTGTGTATGTGATAGTATAGGGTGTGCATAGACTCACAAAGAGCCGTGCATATGTGTCTTTGCATAGGTGTTGTGGTATAGGCTGTGCATTGTGTCACAGTGACTGTCCGTGTGTGTGTGTGTGTGTTTGTGATGGTATAGTACGTGCATTGAATCAGAGAGAGCCATGCATGTGTCTCTGTGTGTGTGTGTTGGCATAGGCATTACATTGAGTCACAGTGAGCTATGTGTTTGTATGCTGGTGTAGACTCTGCATTGAGTCACAGTAAGCCTTTTGTGTGTGCCAGTACAGGCTGTGCATTGAGTCAGTGAGTCATATGTGTGTGTGCGTGTGTGTGTGTGTGCTGGTATAGACAGTGCATTGAGTCCAATGAGCCGTGTATGTTTGTGTGTGAGTGTGCGTGCTGCTATAGGTGGTTCACTGAGTCACAGTCAGATATGTGTGAGTGAGTGTTTGTGTGTTCTTGTATAGGTTGTGTATTGATTCACAGTGAGCCCTGTGTGTATGGTGGTATAGGCGGTGCATTGAATCACAGTGATGGTTGTTTTTCTGTGTGTATGCTGCAGTAGGCTGTGAATTGAGTCACAGAAGGTGGGACTTTGTGTGTGTATGTGCAGGTACAAGCTGCAGTTCGAGTCACAGTGATGGGTGTCTCTGTGTGGTGTTATAGGCTGTGTATTGAATCACAGCGAGCCGTATTAGTGTGTGTATGTGTATTTGTGTATGCGTGTGTGTGTGTGATGGTACAGGCTGAACATTGAGTCACTGAGGTGTGCATGTGTGTATGTGGTGCTACAGACTGTTCGTTAGGTCAAACTGAGCCATATCTGTGTGTAGGTGTGTGTGTGTACAGTTATTTGCTGTGCACTGAGTCACAGTGAACCATGTGTGTGTGGGGAGCTGGTATAGTCAGAGCACTGAGTCACAGTTGAATGTGTGGGAGTTGTTTGTGTATGTGTGTATTTGCTGGTGTAGACTGTGCATTGAGTCACAGTGAGTAGTGCGGTGTGTGTGTGCTGTGATGGTGTGGACTGTGGTTTTATCCACTTTGACCTGAACGGCTGTGTGTGTTTGTGTGTTTGTGTGTGTGTGTGTGTGCTGGCACTAGATGACAATTGAGACAGAGTGGGCTGTGTGTCTGTGTGTGAGCTGGTATAGACTCTGTATTGAGTCACTGTGAGCTGTGTGTGTATGTGTGCGCTCATATAGGCTGTGCATTGAGTCACAGTGAGGTGTTTGTGTGTGTGTGTGCTGGTACAGGAAGCGTTTTCAGTCACAGTCTCGTGTGTGTGTGTGTGCATGTGAGTTTGTGTGCTGGTATGGGCTTTATTGTGCTGGTATGGGCTTTATTGACTCATGGGTGTGTGTGTGAGTGTGTGGTGATACAGACTGCATTGAGTCACAGTGCGCTGTGTGTGTGTGTGCTGGTAGAGGCGATTTATTGAGTACCAGTGAGCCATGTGTGAGTGCGTGTTGGTGTGTGTGTGTGTGTACTGGTATAGGCTGTGCATTGAGTCACAGTGAGGCCTGCATCTGTGCATGTCTGTGTTTGTGTGTGTGTGTTTGCTGGTATAGGCTGAGCTTTGAATCACTCTGAGGTGTGTGTGCATGTGCTGGTAAAATTGTGCCTTGATTCACTGTGCCATGTGAGTGTGTGTGCACGCTGGTATAGGTTGTGCATTGAGTCAGAGTGGGAGGTGTGTGTGTCTGTGTGTTCTGGTATAGGCTGACAATTGAGGCACACTGAGATCTGTGTGCACATGTGTGTATATGTGTGCTGGTACAGCCTGCTCATTGAGTCATATTGAGTTTTGTGTGTGTGTGTGTGCAGGTAGAGGCAGCACATTGAGTCACAGTGAGGTGTATGTGTGTGATGTTATATGCTATGCACTGATTCATAGGGAGGTTTGTGTCTGTGTGTGTGCACTTTCTGGTATAGGATTTGCATTGAATCACACTGAGCTGTGTTTTTGAGTGTCAGTATATGTGCGTGTGTGGAGGTATGGGCTGTGGATTGACTCACAGTTTGCCGTATGTGCTTCTCTGTGTGTGTATGTCTGCTAGCATATCCTGTGCACTGAGTCACAGGGAGCCTTTTGTGTGTGTGTGTGTGTGTGTGTCCTGGTATAGAGTGTGCATTGATTCACAGTCAGCCATGTGTGTGTGTGTGTGAGTGCACTGGTATAGGATGTGCAGTGAGTCAGAGTGATGTGTGTGTGTGTCTGCGTGTTCTGATATAGGCTGACCATTGTGTAACATTGAGGGGGTGTGTGTGTGTGTGCTGGTATAGGCTGCATATTTTGTCACAGTGAAGTGTGTGTGTGTGTATGTGTAGGTACAGGCTGTGCATTGAGTCACAGTGTGGGGTGTGTGTGTGATGTTATATTCTGTGCACTAGGACACAGTGAGTCGTGTGTGTGTGCTGGTATAATCTGAACATTGAGTCACAGTGTGGTGTGGTGTGTGTGCCTTTGCTGGTATGGACTGTGCATAGAATCCCAGCCCTGTGTTAGTGTTTGTGTATTTGGTGCTGTAGAGTCTGCATGAGTCACAGTAAGATGTGTGTGTGTACTGCTATAGGCTGTACACTGAGCCATATTAAGGTGTGTTTCTGTGTGTGTGTGCGGGTATAGGCTATGCATTGACTCACATTGAGCCATGTGTTTGTATGTGCTACTATACACTGTTCATTGAGTCTCAGTGAGCCATTGTTGTGTGTGTCTGTTTACTTGTATGGGCTTGGCATTGAGTCTCAGACAGGTGTTTGTGTGTGCCTGTGTGTCTGTGTGGTGGTATAAACTGCATTGAGTCACACGGCGGTGTGTGTGAGAGTGTGAGTGTGTGCAGGTACAGGCTGGTATTGAACCACAGTGAGGCGTGTGTGTGCGTGTGTGTTTGTGTGTGCTGCAATAGGCAGAGCATTGAGTCTCAGGTGTGTGTATGTGTGTGTGTATGCTGGTATGGTCTCTGCATTGATTCACTAAGGTGTGTTGTGTGTGTATGTACATGGAGCTGAAGACTGTACACTGATTCACACTGAGCTGTGTGTGTATGTGTGTGATGGTATGGGTTTGGCATTGAGTCACTGAGGTGTGTGTTTGTGTGTGTATACCTGGAACTACAGACTGTGCACTGATTCACAATGAGCCATGTGTGAATGTGTGTATGTGATAGTATAGGGTGTGCATAGAGTCACAAAGAGCCGTGCATATGTGTCTTTGCATGGGTGTTGTGGTATAGGGTCTTCATTGTGTCACAGTGACTGTGCGTGTGTGTGTGTGTGTGTGTTTGTGATGGTATAGTACATGCATTGAATCAGAGAGAGCCATGCATGTGTCTCTGTGTGTGTGTGCTGGCATAGGCATTACATTGAGTCACAGTGAGCCATGTGTTTGTATGTTGGTGTAGACTCTGCATTGAGTCACAGTAAACCTTGTGTGTGTGCCAGTACAGGTTGTGCATTGAGTCAGTGAGTCATATGTGTGTGTGTTTGTGTGTGTGTGTGCTTGTTTAGACAGTGCATTGAGTCCAATGAGCAGTGTATGTTTGTGTGTGTGTGTGTGTGCTGTTAGGTAATGTGCATTGAGTCACAGTAGCTCTGTGTGTGTTTTTGAATACCTCTGGGCTGGCATAGGCTGAGAATTGAGTCACAGTGTGGTGTGTGTGTGAGTGTTCATGTGTGTGCAAGTATAGGCTGGACATTGAAGCACAGTGAGCTGTGTGTGTTTGTGTGTGTGCTGATATAGGCTGCACATTCAGTTACAGTGAGCTGTGTGTGTATGTGAGTGTGCTTGTAGAAGCTGCACACTGGTTAACAGTGAGGTGTGTATGAGTGTGTGTGTGCTGTTACATACTGGGCATTCAGTCACAGTTTGCTGTGTGTGTGTGTGCATGCATGTGTGCTTTTATAGGCTGTGCCTTGATTCACATTGAACTGTGAGTGTGGGTGTGTGGATGTCTGCTGGTATACATTTTGCATTGTTTCACAATGAGCTGTGTGTGTGTGTGTGTGTGTTCTGGTATGAGATGTACATTGAGAAACAGTGAGCCGTGCATGTGTGTGGCTGTGTGTGTGTGTGTGTGCTGCTAGAGGCTGGGCATTGTGTAACACTGAGCTATGTGTTTCTGTGTGTCACTCTATAGACTGTGCATTGAGTCTGTGTGTGTGCATGCATGTGTGCTGGTATAGGCTATGCATTGATTCACATTGAGTTAATGTGTGGTTGTGCATGTTGTGTGGCTATATGTTTTGCATTGATTCACTGTGAGCTGTGTGTGTGTGAGTGTGCATGTGTGTGAACATATAGGCTGGACATTGAGTCACAATGAGGTGTGTGTGTGAGTTTGTGTTTATGTGCAGTGGTAAAAGCCACGCAATGAGAACCAGTGATGTTTGTGTCTGATAGTGTGTGTCTTTTCAGGTTTATGCTGGGCATTGAGTCACAGTGAGCCGTGTGTGTGTGTGCATGTGTGTGTTTGTGTGCTGGTATAGGCTGTGCATTGAGTCACAGTGAGGTGTGTGTGTCTGTTCAGGTGTACACTGGGCATTGAGTCTCAGCTTTGTATGTCTGTGTGTGTGTGCTGAGATAGGCTGTGCATTGAGTCACAGTGACATGTGTGTCAGTGTCTGTGTGAGTGTGTATTCAGACACAGTGAGGTTTGAGTGTGAGTGTGTGTGTGCTGTTAGAGACTGTGGATTGAGTATCAGTGAGCCATGTTTGTTTTTGTGTGTGTGCATGCATGTGTTCTGTTATAAGCTGTGCACTGAGTCACATTGCCGTATTTTTGTGTGTGTGTGTATGCCTGTTGATATAGGCTATGCATTGAGTCACAGTGCTCCGTTAGTGTCTGTGAGGGTTTGTTGGTATAAGCTGTGCACAGGGTCCCAGTGAGCCATCTGTGTGTGTCTGTGCAAATATGGACAGTGCATTGAGTCACAGTGAGTCATGTGTGTCTCTGGGTGTGTGTGTGTCCACATGTGCTGTGTTCGGTTGCGTGTTTTGTCACAGTAAGCCATGTGTGATTATGTGCTGGTATAGACTGTGAACTGAGTCACGGCCATGTGTGTGTGTGTGTGTGTGTGTATGCATGCAGACATAGGCTATGCATTGACTCATAGTGAGCTGTTTATGTGTTTGTGATGGTATAGGCTGTCAATTGATTCACAGTGAGCTGTTTGTGTGTGCATGTGCTGATATAGTTTGAGCATTGAGTCACAGTTTGGCTGTGAGTTTGTTTTGCCAGTACAAGATGTACACCGAGTTACAGTGAGTCGTAGGTGTCTGTGGCTTTGTGTGTATGTGTGTGCCTATATAGGTGGTGCAGTAAGTCACAGTGAGCTGTGAGTGTGGGTGTGATGCTAGTATAGACTGTGAACTGAGTCACAGAGAACCATGTGTGTGTGTGTGTGTGTGTGTGTTGTTTGCTTCAAGTTAATGTGCATTGAGTCACAGTGAGCTCTGTGTGTGTTTGTGAATACCTCTGGGCTGGTATAGGCTGAGCATTGAGTCACAGTGAGGTGTGTGTGTAAGTGTACGTGTGTGTGCAAGTATAGGCTGGGCATTGAATCACAGTGAGCTGTGTGTTTTCGTGTGTGTGCTGGTATAGGCTGCGCATTCAGTCACAGTGAGCCATGTGTATGTGTGAGTGCTCTTGTAGAGGCTGCACACTGAATCACAGTGAGGTGTGTGTGTGATTGTGTGTGTGTGTGCTGTTCCATTCTGTGCATTCTGTCACAGTTAGCCGTGTGTGTGTGCGCATTTGTGTGTGATTTTATAAGCTGTGCATTGATTCACATTGAACTGTGTGTGTGGGTGTGTGCTGGTGTATTCTTTGCATTTTTCACAGTCATCTGGGGGTATGTGTGTCTGTGTGTTGTGCTACAGGCTGAGCATTGTGTCACAGTGAAGTGTGTTTGTGGGAGTGTGCATGTGTCTGCATCTAAAGGCTGGCTATTAGTCACAGTGTGCCTTGTGTGTTTGTGTATGTTTCTGTACTGGTATAGGCTGTGCATTCATTCACAGTGAGGTGTGTTTGTGTGTCTGTCCTGGCGTAGGCTGGTTATTGGGTGACAGTGAGCCATGTGTGTGTGTGTGCTTGTAAAATCTGTGAACTGAGTCATGGCCATGTTTGTGTGTGTGAATGCTGGTATAGTTTATGCATTGACACATAGTGATACACGTGTGTGTTTCGTGATGGTATAAGCCATGCACTGAGTGTGAGTGAGCTGTTTTCATGTGTGCATGCTGGTATATTCTGAACTTTGAGTCACAGTGTGGTATGTGGCCGTGTATGTGTGTGTGTGTGTGTGTGTGTGTGTTCCGGTATAAGATGTACATTGAGATACAGTGAGCCGTGCATATGTGTGGCTGTGTGTGTGGGTGTGTGTGTGTGCTGCTGGAGGCTGCGCATTGTGTAACACGGAGCCATGGGTGTGTTGTGTGTTGGTGGGCTTTCATTGATTCAATGGGTGTGTGTGTCTGTGTTTGTTGTGCTAAAGACTGCATTGAGTCACAGTGAGTCGTGTGTGTGTGTGCTGGTATAGACGATTGATTGAGTCACGGTCAGCCATGTGTGTGTGCATGTTGGTATGTGTGTGTGTTCTTCTATAGGTTGTGCATTGAGTCACAGCGAACCCTGTATCTGTGCAGGTGTGTATGTGTGGTGCTGGTATAGGCTGTGCATTGAGTGACACTGAGGTGTGAGTGTATGCTTGTGTGTTTTGGTATACATTGTACATTGAGTCACAGTGCTGTGTGTTTGTGTGCACGCTGGTATAGTCTGTGCATTGAGTCACAGTGATGTGTGTGTCTGCGTGTTCTGGTATAGGCTGACCATTGTGTCACATTGAGGTGTGTGTGTGTGCTGGCATAGGCTGCACTTTTTGTCACAGTGAGGTGTGTGTGTGTGTATGTGTAGGTACAGGCTGTGCATTGAGTCACAGTGTGGGGTGTGTGTGTGATGTTATATGCTGTGCACTAGGACACAGTGAGCCATGTGTGTGTGCTGGTATAATCTGACCATTGAGTCACAGTGTGGTGTGGTGTGTGTGCCTTTGCTGGTATGGATTGTGCATTGAATCCCAGCCCTGTGTTAATGTTTGTGTATTTGGTGCTGTAGAGTCTGCATGAGTCACAGTAAGGTGTGTGTGTGTGCTGCTATAGGCTGAGAATTGAGTAACACCTAGGTGAGTGTATGTGTATGTGTATGCTGATAAGGGATTTGCATTGAATCAGTGAGCGGTGTGTGTGTGTGTGTGTACTGCTATAGGCTGTGCACTGAGCCACATTAAGGTGTGTTTCTGTGTATGTGTGTGTGGGTATAGGCTATGCATTGACTCACATTGAGCCATGTGTTTGTATGTGCTAGTATACACTGTTCATTGAGTCTCAGTGAACCATGGTTGTGTGTGTCTGTTTACTTGTATGGGCTTGGCATTGAGTCACAGTGAGGTGTGTGTGTGTGTCTGTGTGTCTGTGTGGTGGTATAAGCTGCATTGAGTCACACGGCGTGGTGTGTGAGAGTGTGTGTGTGTGCAGGTACAGGCTGGTATTGAATCACAGTGAGCTGTGTGTGTGTGTGTGTGTGTGCTGCAATAGGCAGAGCATTGAGTCTCAGGTGTGTGTATGTGTGTGTGTATGTTGGTATGGTCTCTGCATTAATTCACTAAGGTGTGTTGTGTGTGTATGTACATGGAGCTGAAGACCGTATACTGATTCACAGTGAGCTGTGTGTGTATGTGTGTGTGTGTGTGATGGTATGGGCTTTTCATTGAATCACTGAGGTGTGTGTCTGTGTGTGTATACCTGGAACTACAGACTGTGCACTGATTCACAATGAGCCATGTGTGAATGTGTGTAGGTGATAGTATAGGGTGTGCATAGAGTCACAAAGAGCCGTGCATATGTGTCTTTGCATGGGTGTTGTGGTATAGGCTGTGTACTGTGGCACAGTGACTGTGCATGTGTGTGTGTTTGTGTTTGTGATGGTATAGTGCGTGCATTGAATCAGAGAGAGCCATGCATGTGTCTCTCTGTGTGTGTGCTGGCATAGGCATTACATTGCGTCACAGTGAGCCATGTGTTTGTATGTTGGTCTAGACTCTGCCTTGAGTCACAGTAAGCCTTGTGTGTGTGCCAGTACAGGCTATGCATTGAGTCAGTGAGTCATATATGTGTGTGTGTGTGTGTGTGTGTGCTGGTATGTGCAGTGCATTGAGTCCAAGAGAGCCGTGTATGTTTGTGTGTGTGTGTGTGTGCTGCTATAGGTGGTTCCCTGAGTCACAGTCAGTTATGTGTGAGTGTGTGTTTGTGTGTTCTTGTATAGGTTGTGCATTGATCCACAGTGAGCCATGTGTGTATGCTGGTATAGGAGGTGCATTGAGTCACAGTGATGGTTGTGTTTGTGTGTGTGTGTGCTGCAGTAGGCTGTGAATTGAGTCACAGAAGGTGGGTCTTTGTGTGTGTATGTGCAAGTACAGGCTGCGGTTTGAGTCAGAGAGATGGGTGTCTCTGTGTGGTGTAATAGGCTGTGCATTGAATCACAGCAAGCCGTATTTTTGTGTGTATGTGTATTTTTGTATGTGTGTGTGTGTGATGGTACAGGCTGAACACTGAGTCACTGAGGTGTTCATGTGTGTATGTGGTGCTACAGACTGTTCTTTAGGTCAAACTGAGCCATATGTGTGTGTATGTTTTTGTGTGTGTACAGTTATTGGCTCTGCATTGAGTCATGGTGAACCATGTGTGTGTGGGGAGCTGGTATAGTCACAGCACTGAGTCACAGTTAAATGTGTAGGAGATGTGTGTGTATGTGTGTGTGTGTATTTGCTGGTGTATACTGTGCATTGAGTCGCAGTTAGTAGTGCAGTGTGTGTGTGTCTGTGATGGTGTGGACTGTGTTTTTATCCACTTTGACATGAACGAGTGTGTGTGTGTGTATCTGTGTGTGTGTGTGTGTGTGCTAGCACTGAATGACCATTGAGACAGAGTGGGCTCTGTGTGTGTCTGTGTGTGTGCTGGTATAGACTCTGTATTGATTCACTGTGAGCTGTGTGTTTAAGTGTTTGCTCGTATAGGCAGTGCATTGAGTCTCACTGAGGTGTTTCTGTGTGTGTGTGCTGGTACAGAAAGCTTTTCCAGTCACAGACAGGTGTGTGTGTGTGCTGCAGTAGACTGTGAATTGAGTAGCAGAAGGTGGGTCTTTGTGTGTGTATGTGCAGGTACAGGCTGCGGTTTGAGTTAGAGTGATGGGTGTCTCTGTGTGGTGTTATAGGCTGTGCATTGAATCACAGTGAGCCGTGTGTGTGTGTGCGTGTGTGCTGGAATAGGCAGAGCATTGAGTCTCAGGTGTGTGTATGTGTGTGTGTATGCTGGTATGGTCTCTGCATTGATTCACTAAGGTGTGTTGTGTGTGTATGTACATGGAGCTGAACACTGTACACTGATTCACAGTGAGCTGTGTGTGTATGTGTGTGTGTGTGTGATGGTATGGGCTTTGCATTGAGTCACTGAGGGGTGTGTCTGTGTGTGTACAACTGGAACTACAGACTGTGCACTGATTCACAATGAGCCATGTGTGAATGTGTGTATGTGATAGTATAGGGTGTGCATAGACTCACAAAGAGCCGTGCATATGTGTCTTTGCATAGGTGTTGTGGTATAGGCTGTGCATTGTGTCACAGTGACTGTCCGTGTGTGTGTGTGTGTGTTTGTGATGGTATAGTACGTGCATTGAATCAGAGAGAGCCATGCATGTGTCTCTGTGTGTGTGTGTTGGCATAGGCATTACATTGAGTCACAGTGAGCCATGTGTTTGTATGCTGGTGTAGACTCTGCATTGAGTCACAGTAAGCCTTTTGTGTGTGCCAGTACAGGCTGTGCATTGAGTCAGTGAGTCATATGTGTGTGTGCGTGTGTGTGTGTGTGCTGGTATAGACAGTGCATTGAGTCCAATGAGCCGTGTATGTTTGTGTGTGAGTGTGCGTGCTGCTATAGGTGGTTCACTGAGTCACAGTCAGATATGTGTGAGTGAGTGTTTGTGTGTTCTTGTATAGGTTGTGTATTGATTCACAGTGAGCCCTGTGTGTATGGTGGTATAGGCGGTGCATTGAATCACAGTGATGGTTGTTTTTCTGTGTGTATGCTGCAGTAGGCTGTGAATTGAGTCACAGAAGGTGGGACTTTGTGTGTGTATGTGCAGGTACAAGCTGCAGTTCGAGTCACAGTGATGGGTGTCTCTGTGTGGTGTTATAGGCTGTGTATTGAATCACAGCGAGCCGTATTAGTGTGTGTATGTGTATTTGTGTATGCGTGTGTGTGTGTGATGGTACAGGCTGAACATTGAGTCACTGAGGTGTGCATGTGTGTATGTGGTGCTACAGACTGTTCGTTAGGTCAAACTGAGCCATATCTGTGTGTAGGTGTGTGTGTGTACAGTTATTTGCTGTGCACTGAGTCACAGTGAACCATGTGTGTGGGGGGAGCTGGTATAGTCAGAGCACTGAGTCACAGTTGAATGTGTGGGAGTTGTTTGTGTATGTGTGTATTTGCTGGTGTAGACTGTGCATTGAGTCACAGTGAGTAGTGCGGTGTGTGTGTGCTGTGATGGTGTGGACTGTGGTTTTATCCACTTTGACCTGAACGGCTGTGTGTGTTTGTGTGTTTGTGTGTGTGTGTGTGTGCTGGCACTAGATGACAATTGAGACAGAGTGGGCTGTGTGTCTGTGTGTGAGCTGGTATAGACTCTGTATTGAGTCACTGTGAGCTGTGTGTGTATGTGTGCGCTCATATAGGCTGTGCATTGAGTCACAGTGAGGTGTTTGTGTGTGTGTGTGCTGGTACAGGAAGCGTTTTCAGTCACAGTCTCGTGTGTGTGTGTGTGCATGTGAGTTTGTGTGCTGGTATGGGCTTTATTGTGCTGGTATGGGCTTTATTGACTCATGGGTGTGTGTGTGAGTGTGTGGTGATACAGACTGCATTGAGTCACAGTGCGCTGTGTGTGTGTGTGCTGGTATAGGCGATTTATTGAGTACCAGTGAGCCATGTGTGAGTGCGTGTTGGTGTGTGTGTGTGTGTACTGGTATAGGCTGTGCATTGAGTCACAGTGAGGCCTGCATCTGTGCATGTCTGTGTTTGTGTGTGTGTGTTTGCTGGTATAGGCTGAGCTTTGAATCACTCTGAGGTGTGTGTGCATGTGCTGGTAAAATTGTGCCTTGATTCACTGTGCCATGTGAGTGTGTGTGCACGCTGGTATAGGTTGTGCATTGAGTCAGAGTGGGAGGTGTGTGTGTCTGTGTGTTCTGGTATAGGCTGACAATTGAGGCACACTGAGATCTGTGTGCACATGTGTGTATATGTGTGCTGGTACAGCCTGCTCATTGAGTCATATTGAGTTTTGTGTGTGTGTGTGTGCAGGTAGAGGCAGCACATTGAGTCACAGTGAGGTGTATGTGTGTGATGTTATATGCTATGCACTGATTCATAGGGAGGTTTGTGTCTGTGTGTGTGCACTTTCTGGTATAGGATTTGCATTGAATCACACTGAGCTGTGTTTTTGAGTGTCAGTATATGTGCGTGTGTGGAGGTATGGGCTGTGGATTGACTCACAGATTGCCGTATGTGCTTCTCTGTGTGTGTATGTCTGCTAGCATATCCTGTGCACTGAGTCACAGGGAGCCTTGTGTGTGTGTGTGTGTGTGTGTGTCCTGGTATAGAGTGTGCATTGATTCACAGTCAGCCATGTGTGTGTGTGTGTGAGTGCACTGGTATAGGATGTGCAGTGAGTCAGAGTGATGTGTGTGTGTGTCTGCGTGTTCTGATATAGGCTGACCATTGTGTAACATTGAGGGTGTGTGTGTGTGTGTGCTGGTATAGGCTGCATATTTTGTCACAGTGAAGTGTGTGTGTGTGTATGTGTAGGTACAGGCTGTGCATTGAGTCACAGTGTGGGGTGTGTGTGTGATGTTATATTCTGTGCACTAGGACACAGTGAGTCGTGTGTGTGTGCTGGTATAATCTGAACATTGAGTCACAGTGTGGTGTGGTGTGTGTGCCTTTGCTGGTATGGACTGTGCATAGAATCCCAGCCCTGTGTTAGTGTTTGTGTATTTGGTGCTGTAGAGTCTGCATGAGTCACAGTAAGATGTGTGTGTGTACTGCTATAGGCTGTACACTGAGCCATATTAAGGTGTGTTTCTGTGTGTATGTGTGCGGGTATAAGCTATGCATTGACTCACATTGAGCCATGTGTTTGTATGTGCTACTATACACTGTTCATTGAGTCTCAGTGAGCCATTGTTGTGTGTGTCTGTTTACTTGTATGGGCTTGGCATTGAGTCTCAGACAGGTGTTTGTGTGTGCCTGTGTGTCTGTGTGGTGGTATAAACTGCATTGAGTCACACGGCGGTGTGTGTGAGAGTGTGAGTGTGTGCAGGTACAGGCTGGTATTGAACCACAGTGAGGCGTGTGTGTGCGTGTGTGTTTGTGTGTGCTGCAATAGGCAGAGCATTGAGTCTCAGGTGTGTGTATGTGTGTGTGTATGCTGATATCGTCTCTGCATTGATTCACTAAGGTGTGTTGTGTGTGTATGTACATGGAGCTGAAGACTGTACACTGATTCACACTGAGCTGTGTGTGTATGTGTGTGATGGTATGGGTTTGGCATTGAGTCACTGAGGTGTGTGTTTGTGTGTGTATACCTGGAACTACAGACTGTGCACTGATTCACAATGAGCCATGTGTGAATGTGTGTATGTGATAGTATAGGGTGTGCATAGAGTCACAAAGAGCCGTGCATATGTGTCTTTGCATGGGTGTTGTGGTATAGGGTCTTCATTGTGTCACAGTGACTGTGCGTGTGTGTGTGTGTGTGTGTTTGTGATGGTATAGTACATGCATTGAATCAGAGAGAGCCATGCATGTGTCTCTGTGTGTGTGTGCTGGCATAGGCATTACATTGAGTCACAGTGAGCCATGTGTTTGTATGTTGGTGTAGACTCTGCATTGAGTCACAGTAAACCTTGTGTGTGTGCCAGTACAGGTTGTGCATTGAGTCAGTGAGTCATATGTGTGTGTGTGTTTGTGTGTGTGTGTGCTTGTTTAGACAGTGCATTGAGTCCAATGAGCAGTGTATGTTTGTGTGTGTGTGTGTGCTGTTAGGTAATGTGCATTGAGTCACAGTAGCTCTGTGTGTGTTTTTGAATACCTCTGGGCTGGCATAGGCTGAGAATTGAGTCACAGTGTTGTGTGTGTGTGAGTGTTCATGTGTGTGCAAGTATAGGCTGGACATTGAAGCACAGTGAGCTGTGTGTGTTTGTGTGTGTGCTGATATAGGCTGCACATTCAGTTACAGTGAGCTGTGTGTGTATGTGAGTGTGCTTGTAGAAGCTGCACACTGGTTAACAGTGAGGTGTGTATGAGTGTGTGTGTGCTGTTACATACTGGGCATTCAGTCACAGTTTGCTGTGTGTGTGTGTGCATGCATGTGTGCTTTTATAGGCTGTGCCTTGATTCACATTGAACTGTGAGTGTGGGTGTGTGGATGTCTGCTGGTATACATTTTGCATTGTTTCACAATGAGCTGTGTGTGTGTGTGTGTGTGTTCTGGTATGAGATGTACATTGAGATACAGTGAGCCGTGCATGTGTGTGGCTGTGTGTGTGTGTGTGTGCTGCTAGAGGCTGGGCATTGTGTAACACTGAGCTATGTGTTTCTGTGTGTCACTCTATAGACTGTGCATTGAGTCTGTGTGTGTGCATGCATGTGTGCTGGTATAGGCTATGCATTGATTCACATTGAGTTAATGTGTGGTTGTGCATGTTGTGTGGCTATATGTTTTGCATTGATTCACTGTGAGCTGTGTGTGTGTGAGTGTGCATGTGTGTGAACATATAGGCTGGACATTGAGTCACAGTGAGGTGTGTGTGTGAGTTTGTGTTTATGTGCAGTGGTAAAAGCCACGCAATGAGAACCAGTGATGTTTGTGTCTGATAGTGTGTGTCTTTTCAGGTTTATGCTGGGCATTGAGTCACAGTGAGCCGTGTGTGTGTGTGCATGTGTGTGTTTGTGTGCTGGTATAGGCTGTGCATTGAGTCACAGTGAGGTGTGTGTGTCTGTTCAGGTGTACACTGGGCATTGAGTCTCAGCTTTGTATGTCTGTGTGTGTGTGCTGAGATAGGCTGTGCATTGAGTCACAGTGACATGTGTGTCAGTGTCTGTGTGAGTGTGTATTCAGACACAGTGAGGTTTGAGTGTGAGTGTGTGTGTGCTGTTAGAGACTGTGGATTGAGTATCAGTGAGCCATGTTTGTTTTTGTGTGTGTGCATGCATGTGTTCTGTTATAAGCTGTGCACTGAGTCACATTGCCGTATTTTTGTGTGTGTGTGTATGCCTGTTGATATAGGCTATGCATTGAGTCACAGTGCTCCGTTAGTGTCTGTGAGGGTTTGTTGGTATAAGCTGTGCACAGGGTCCCAGTGAGCCATCTGTGTGTGTCTGTGCAAATATGGACAGTGCATTGAGTCACAGTGAGTCATGTGTGTCTCTGGGTGTGTGTGTGTCCACATGTGCTGTGTTCGGTTGCGTGTTTTGTCACAGTAAGCCATGTGTGATTATGTGCTGGTATAGACTGTGAACTGAGTCACGGCCATGTGTGTGTGTGTGTGTGTGTGTGTGTATGCATGCAGACATAGGCTATGCATTGACTCATAGTGAGCTGTTTATGTGTTTGTGATGGTATAGGCTGTCAATTGATTCACAGTGAGCTGTTTGTGTGTGCATGTGCTGATATAGTTTGAGCATTGAGTCACAGTTTGGCTGTGAGTTTGTTTTGCCAGTACAAGATGTACACCGAGTTACAGTGAGCCGTAGGTGTCTGTGGCTTTGTGTGTATGTGTGTGCCTATATAGGTGGTGCAGTAAGTCACAGTGAGCTGTGAGTGTGGGTGTGATGCTAGTATAGACTGTGAACTGAGTCACAGAGAACCATGTGTGTGTGTGTGTGTGTGTTGTTTGCTTCAAGTTAATGTGCATTGAGTCACAGTGAGCTCTGTGTGTGTTTGTGAATACCTCTGGGCTGGTATAGGCTGAGCATTGAGTCACAGTGAGGTGTGTGTGTAAGTGTACGTGTGTGTGCAAGTATAGGCTGGGCATTGAATCACAGTGAGCTGTGTGTTTTCGTGTGTGTGCTGGTATAGGCTGCGCATTCAGTCACAGTGAGCCATGTGTATGTGTGAGTGCTCTTGTAGAGGCTGCACATTGAATCACAGTGAGGTGTGTGTGTGATTGTGTGTGTGTGTGCTGTTCCATTCTGTGCATTCTGTCACAGTTAGCCGTGTGTGTGTGTGCATTTGTGTGTGATTTTATAAGCTGTGCATTGATTCACATTGAACTGTGTGTGTGGGTGTGTGCTGGTGTATGCTTTGCATTTTTCACAGTCATCTGGGGGTATGTGTGTCTGTGTGTTGTGCTACAGGCTGAGCATTGTGTCACAGTGAAGTGTGTTTGTGGGAGTGTGCATGTGTCTGCATCTAAAGGCTGGCTATTAGTCACAGTGTGCCTTGTGTGTTTGTGTATGTTTCTGTACTGGTATAGGCTGTGCATTCATTCACAGTGAGGTGTGTTTGTGTGTCTGTCCTGGCGTAGGCTGGTTATTGGGTGACAGTGAGCCATGTGTGTGTGTGTGCTTGTAAAATCTGTGAACTGAGTCATGGCCATGTTTGTGTGTGTGAATGCTGGTATAGTTTATGCATTGACACATAGTGATACACGTGTGTGTTTCGTGATGGTATAAGCCATGCACTGAGTGTGAGTGAGCTGTTTTCATGTGTGCATGCTGGTATATTCTGAACTTTGAGTCACAGTGTGGTATGTGGCCGTGTATGTGTGTGTGTGTGTGTGTTCCGGTATAAGATGTACATTGAGATACAGTGAGCCGTGCATATGTGTGGCTGTGTGTGTGGGTGTGTGTGTGTGCTGCTAGAGGCTGCGCATTGTGTAACACGGAGCCATGGGTGTGTTGTGTGTTGGTGGGCTTTCATTGATTCAATGGGTGTGTGTGTCTGTGTTTGTTGTGCTAAAGACTGCATTGAGTCACAGTGA